>NW_028239320.1:0-26777 GCF_047967505.1 Dipteris shenzhenensis | reverse complement strand
TTTAGGATTCCCTCCAGCCACAGGTTCCCCTACGACTACCATGTTACGACTTCACCCCAGTCACTGACCCAACCGTGGTATGCGCCAAGAAGACCACCAATACCAAAGTGGGCCACACTCAACTAGGCGTGGAACACTTTAGTAATGGGTGATCCCTGGTCGATGCTTCGGGCGAAACCAATTCCCAGGGTGTGACGGGCGGTGTGTACGGGGCCCGGGTACATATTCACCGCGGCATGCTGATCCGCGATTACTAGCGATTCCAACTTTATGTTCTCGAGTTGCAGAGAACAATCCGAACTGAGGCAATCTTTCTGGATTCGCTCCGCCTTACGGCCTTGCTTCCTATTGTAATTGCCATTGTAGCACGTGTGTAGCCCAGCCCATAAGGGCCATGCGGACTTGACGTCATCCCCACCTTCCTCCATAGTAGAACTACGGGCAGTCTTTTGTGAGTGCAACATCGGCACAGAGGGAGTGTCATCAATCCCGGCCTAAGACTGAACACAGATTCATGGGCCCAGGTACCGGCTCACTTACCATCCATTACCGGGTGGCTCGCTCGTCGGAACCGTTCGCCGGAAGCCCATGTTCTATGTTCCTGCTTTAGGGGGTGAATGATGACATTGATCCTTTGAGAGCAGCATGTCTTAGCAACACAAAACGAGGGTTTCGCTCGTTATAGGAGTTAACCAAAAACGTCTCACGACACGAGCTGACGACAGCCATGCAGCACCTGTATGAATTTTCGTTTCATCCCGTTAAGGACAAGCACACTTGTTCATATGTCAAGTGTTCATACGTCAAGTGTTCATATGTCAAGGGCTGGTAAGGTTTTGCGCGTTGTATCGAATTAAACCACATGCTCCACCGCTTGTGCAGGCCCCCGTCAATTCCTTTGAGTTTCAGTCTTGCGACCGTACTCCCCAGGCGGAGTGTTTAACGCGTTAGCTGAGCCCCCGATCCGCAGACCAAGGACGAACACTCATCGTTTACGGCATGGACTACCAGGGTATCTAATCCTGTTTGCTCCCCAAGCTTTCGCACCCCAGCGTCAGTAGAGACCCAGAAAGCTGCCTTCGCTATTTCGGCGTTCCTTCGTATATCTCCGGATTTTATCCCTACACACGAAATTCCACTCCCCTCTATCTCACTCGAGTGAATTGGTTTTGAAAGCATTCCGCCAGTTGAGCTGGCGCCTTTGACTCTCAACCTGATTCACTGCCTACGTGCCCTTTACGCCCAGTCATTCCGAATAACACTTGCCCCCCCCGTCTTACCGCGGCTGCTGGCACGGAGTTAGCCGGGGCTTCTTCCTCGAGTCTTGTCACAATCGCGCACCCGACGAAAGAGCTTTACAAGCGGCATTGCCCTTCCTCGCTAACGCGACGTTTTTCACTCACTCACGCGATATTGCTGGATCAGGCTTTCGCCCATTGTCCAATATTCCCCACTGCTGCCTCCCCACGGAGTCTGGGCCGTGTCTCAGTCCCAGTGTGGCTGATCGTCCGAAAAGATCAGCTAAGCATCTGCGGCTTGGTCAGCCTTTACCCAACCAACTACCTAATACTACGCAGGCTCATCAAACAGCGCTTTAACGCTTTATCGAAGCTTTTTCGCTTTCGTTTATTCGGGATTTGGCCCAAACTGTTTGGCAGATTCCCACGCGTTACGCACCCGTTCGCCACTTTGTTTTCAACTGTTCCATGAAGGGACGAAAACAACGTTCGACTTGCATGTGTTAAGCATATCGCTAGCGTTCATTCTGAGCCAGGATCAAACTCGGTTTTTTGGTTAAAAACGCGGAAACGAGATATTTTCTGAGTTTCCGGATAGTTTTTGCAGATTCAAGGAAATACTTGAAGACGGAGGGGATACTGGACGGTTCCTCCTCCACGCGGGAAGGGAAGGGAAGGGAAGGGAAGGGAAGGGAAGGGAAGGGAAGGGAAGGGAAGGGCGTGAAGACCTTTCTTCGAGTATTTATTCTTTCATTGATCCAGTTCAACTCTCTCTGAGCCGAACCCTATTCAATGATGATGTGATTTGGGGTTCGGAGGTTCGATAGAAACTGCTCCATGATACAAAGCCATACTTGCTTTGCATCGCCCAAACCACACTCCATGTTATGAACTTCTGTATATGCCCGACGACTCGTCTCAAGGTTTCATTTTGAAGTTCTTGTTCGAATTCCATAAGCCTGAGGCATTGCTTATAGTGAGCTTTCAGGCGCTTAGCAGGCTTCCCTTCACGTTATCCCGGTGGACCGTATTCAGTGAACAAAAGAAAGTATTTCTATGAAATTTTTCGGTTTCTTTTGCCTTTGGCTCCCAACTCCGGATGCAAGACTCGAACTTGCGGCCCATGGATTAACAGTCCACTGCTCTACCGACTGAGCTAATCCAGAACCAATATGGATGTATCCCTTCATGGAGGAGGAGACACGGGGCAGGGCCTCCCGAAGAGGATGCGATCAGTAGTCCATCGGGGAACCGCTCCGCTGATGAACCCTCGTCCTCCTCGAGGGTAGATCTAGGCGATCACTTACGGGCCGTTGTGTTGCCGGCGGGATGCGGGGATTTGAGCGGGATTTTCGGGGAGGCACCACCACTTTCAGCGTATGCTCGAAAACCCACGGTTGGAATTGGAAGTCGTCACAACAAGCCTTGCAGTCATAATGAACGGAAGTCGGATTCGAACTAACTAGAAAGGGTGGTGAGTCGGGCAGCCTGAGGCCTTCCCGCTGTGATTTCGGCAGACCTTTATCTTCCTTCCGGTCGAAATCTCCTGGAATCTCTTCGAGGAACCGAGAACGCAGAACCAGAAAACCCTAATGATTCATGCCAAGCGAGACGATTAATCTTACTTTACGTTGATCTTCGAGAGAATGAAAGAATTCTACCCGTAATGGAAGCGAAAGCAACAATCATTTCTTATTATTATACGATAACGTCGGTGACTGATACGGAATATTCGACGATGAATTTTGGATCGAATCGGAGCTTGCTTGCTTTTCGGGTGGAAAAATGGCATGCATGCATTCTATAAGGTGGGAAAATGGCAGGATTTGGAATTCGGAAAAGAAATGGCTCGGGAAATGGCGGGAAAATCGCTTGCTTTTCGGGTGGCTCTTCCGGATCAATCACGAGTCGAAACATGGTTAGGGCACTGATGTGTCTCGAGCTGATTCCGAATGCCGTCAATAGAAATCTCGTAGCATTCCCCAATTTTCTTGACGATCAACAAATGAAGGGAGAAATCTTTTCCATATTCGTAATAGCCGTCGCAGCTGCCGAAGCTGCTATTGGGTTATCCATTGCTTCGGTTATCCAGCGGAATAGAAGATCGACTCGTATCGATCAATTCGATTGGTTAAAATGGTAATTGATTCAGGTGCCATTTCCGTGGGTGATTCAGTATTGAATGAAATAATACACATGTATTGCATCCAACTGGTAGTACTATTTTTTCCCCCCAATAATTCGATTTCCGTTCCAAAAAATTATGTCATACCTACCTGAATCCCTACCTACCCCGGGGAACCATTGGAATCGTTTCGTACCGTTCTTCCCCGTATTGCAGAATTCATTCATTTTATTAGGGGAATGGGGGGGTTCCACCTTACCATCCCACGGAATGTCTGTGTGGTTACACCTCTCCTTCACGCGTGAACCGGATCAAATGCTCGCTTCCAGCCTTGGCAGCTCGGTTCCGGACGAATGATTCGGACGATGGGCGGGCAGAACAGAGTTTTTTTCTAGGGGCCTAGAACTTATGAACTTATCCAGGTTTCCCAGCCCAGAAGGGACCCCGGATTTTGGCTCTGTGCCTCGTAGCCTCGATTAGCCACGCATCAGCGGATTCAGTGGAAGGAGCTTGCCCATCGTTGAGCACTCTCGTTCTTGTGGAGTGGCTTTCAGTGGGATGAGCAGATGGTTTTGGCTGATCTAGCGGGTTCGCGTCATAACCAATCGGGGAACCCAATCATTTGAAGGCAAGAAGGCCAGCGTACGAGCAGGGAAAGTAGCACTCGTTGGAGGCGTTTGACCTGTAGACCCCGCGTTCTTGTTGTCGGGTTCCCGCGCGCGAAAACGCTAGCCTTCATGAGAGGAGAGAGGGGAAATTGGGTCAATAAAAATGTTATGGCACTTTTAGCAACGGCAAGGGCTAGCAGGAAAACTTGAGGGCAACAACACTTTTTTTTGGGTTGGGAAAGTGGCTCTTCCCCGACAGACTTCGAATCTGTTCCATGGGAATGAACAACAGCTTTCCGCTTCTTTTTCTTCCCCTCGATCCCAATCCTCTTTCGATTATTGCTGGCAGCATTCCGGGGAAGCGATCACGAATAAGATGATGAAGCTAGGCTTTGCAGGCAGGAAGAAACAGGAAGCGGTTCCCCTGCCGATGGAGGATTCATGTTGCCGGAATTGAGTATTAGAAGGATCAGCTAGGCAAAGCGGTTCCCCTGGGTTCCCGATGGAGGAGTAATTAAGCCTCCATCTCGAGTGGCGCCGTTGAAGAACCTAACCTTCTTGAACCCATTTTTCTAAACCTTTGCCAGAAGCGGAACCTAAAGCTTCTCCCGGAACCTAAAGCTTTTCCCGGAACCTAAAGCTTTTCCCGGAACCTAAAGCTTTTCCATCTGCTTTTCCCTTCATGGAAGCGCTCTGCTTTTCCCTTGCTTCTCCCCTGCACTCACCTAAAGCAGGAAACTTCTACCGAACAGGAAACTGAAGCAAAGCATATAGGTGTAACCTATCTCCTGATGAGGAAAGAAACCGGCCAGCAGGAACCTTCTCCCTCGGCACAAGTCCAGAAATGCGGTTAGCCCTTTTCTTTTGCCAGCCTTTAAACTGCCATAAATATCAAGAACGGACGGGGAAGAGCAACGGAATATAAGTACGATTTACGCGCGAATTGATTTTATTTGCTATTTCAATCTCTAGTGTTTCGAGTTCGGAATGAATATCAGTATATAACGAGGAGGTATTAGTAGCTGTTCGTCTAGTGGGTTTTGTTTCCCCCAGTTAAAAGACTTTAAGTGACATTTTCGGAGCGACTTTTAGGGCAAGAGGCGAAGCTATTTAAACAGATTCATAGCATTTTCCCAGTTCTTAGGAAGCTCTGTGGTCTGAGTTCGAGGAATAGCATGAATTACTACTATTCAGTTTGCGTTCAAGTACGCAAATGGTTGCGGAATCATTTCTAAATGGGATGGTAGAGCGTCGTGCACCGTTGCACGAATAAACAGTATAAGCTCCGTCGTGCCAGGAAATGGAACTTTAGTCGAAAGCACTGTTAGCTATTTGAGAGCATCCCCGCCTCCGAGAATGAGACGAGACAGTGAGTCGCTTCCGCTTTCCAGTTGGTGACGAATTCGGCGGCTTTTCCAGTGGGACAAAACATCAGCCCACACTGATCCAACCAAGCATGGTTTTCTTGGAAGGGGAGGAAAGAGGATTATAGGAGTTGGCTGACACTTCAGAAGGGAAGGGGGGGTTAACAAAAGAAAGCCATGGGGGAAATTGCGGCGAAAGGAGCTCAGGTCCACGAAACCTATGCGGATGCATACGATGACGCTGCCCATGAAACTGAAGTAGCAGAATCTGCCCGCGGATCAGGAGGAGCTCTCCGCGGCTGCTGAGATGGATGATAATCCTTCGGCCCTGTTTTTCCTTTCACGGTTACCTCGCCGCTGGGTGTTTTTAAGGACTTAGCCATTCTACTTGTGGTAGGACTTTCGGTGGTGAAATCCCTGTCTGAATTATCGAATAAAAGTCGAGTCGATTCTTCTCGGTTTTCGTGCATCGGGCTTAGGAATATGTCTATTTGCCAATAAAGTGGCTGGTTATACTTTAGTCACATTTTCCAGTGTTGCTCGGACTATGTTACCCATGATGGGTATTCCGTTACTAGCACATCCCGCTCCTCCTCCGATAGTATTCGCATCAACCGGCCCAGAACCAGGTGTAGCTATTTGAGAAGTTCATGTTCTTAATCTTCCGATTTGTAAAAACTCAAATGATCTATAAACTCCCATTTCAGGTTTGGTGAGAAAATCACCAAACCGCAAAAAAACACAACTTTAGGTTGAGGAACGGGGTTTCGGTATAGATGGAATAATCGTTTCGTTTCTCACGAAGGACATATTCGTGCTCAGCGAGAAAGCTTCCCCCGATCCCTCTGAATCCATTCAAATTTTCGATATCGAATCTCCCTTTTTTTTTGCGGTGCAATTTTTTGCCACACCTCCAATGACAGGTTGTACTTGTCGAAACAGCCTAACCAACTCTCCCAATCATTCGCATTCAAATCCCAAAGTTGTTCGGAAAGTCCCTGCGTCGTAGCGAAATTCTTAATATGTTCATCGATACTATACCCACGTACAATCCCGTCAGTTCTGTTATCGAGACATCCCACGGAGTCGCCCTTTTCCCTGTCATTCCTCCCTAATTAGTAAATTTCGAAGGTTCCCTCCCTTCTTTCGGATAATAACCACGCTTCGGAGCATCGTTGCACGGATAATTCCCATCTTCCGGAGCATCATCCCGATTCCCATTCTCCTTCCATCCCTCCCGGACGGAATTTGGCGGGGTGGACCATCGGAGGGAGAATAACTCGTGTCATTACTAAATTTTAGAAAATTCGAGAAGCAGTCAAGACTGGGTTTTTCCCAGAGACGTTGCTTGTAGGAAATCTGATTCAAGTTTCACCGGGAAAAACGGGATTTGAACCCGCGACTTCTGGCGTGACAGACCAGCACTCTAACCAACTAAGCTATTTTCCCAAACGTCATGAATCATCGTAGATTCTTCATCGGGATCTTTCCACTCGGCACGGCTATGCCAGTAGAGATCCGAAGGTTGAAACTATATCTTCCGCCTGAACGAGGCTTTCGAGGAAAATGAAGTGAGTGGCCGCCGTGGCGGGCCCGCGCAGCGCCGGGCGGGGGCTAGGGCTCCCTGCTTCGCACCTGAAGGCGGTGGCAGTAGGAAGGTTGGTCAACCCGTGGTCTTGTCGCATTTCGAGGGCCTCGTAGTAGTAATGGCACAATCTGCAAGTTCGGATCGGTTTTTAGGCGAAGCCAGCCGCCCCCCGGCCTTTACTCGCTATGCAGCAAGCGGAGCCACGCCCTGCCGCTCGCCCAACGCTTTTCAATTGAATTGAAAGGTCCACAGATTTCATGACCATCTAGTAGTTTGAATTGTACCATAAACCAAGAAAACGCCATGCGACAGCGCACCTTCTTTTTCTTCGGTTTCCAAGAAAGAAAGAATTGCTCGTTTTTCACGTTCTCTGCGAACCTTGCCTCCATCTGTCAAGCTTTTAGTGGTTCCACACCTGCGATGCAGTCCGAAGGAGAAATCGCAGGTGTGGATGAATTACACAAAGCGTCTGCTGCGCTCGTGTAGCCAATGGAGCTGCAGTGAAGCTTTGTGAGAAGAAAGTGGCGGGCAGCCATCCACGACACGAAGTGGATGGCTGCCTGCCACTTTCCTCCGTCTCATTCAACTGTGATAACGTTTTTTGCAAGTATTATTCAGCTTTTTCTTCTTCGTCATGCGGATAAAGCGGGCTCGCTCCTTCTGCCCCTTCCGGGATTCCCGTGGTTGTACCACCATCAATCAAATTAGTGGATTTGAAAACCATACGCCGGATTCAATTCATAATTACAGTGTTTGGTTTGGAAAACCAACCTTGGGTAATAACGGACTCGAACCGCTGACTCTCTCGGTGTAAACGAGGCACTCTACCAACTGAGCTAATTACCCTCTGCAGGGGGCTCACAGCCCTCCCTTTCCTTCTACGGTGCCTACCGGCCCGTATCGAGTCCCCCCTCGGGCAAGGTCCTCTCGTCCCCCCGGCCCTCTTGCTTGGAATTGCCAGATCATCAACTATCAAAGAGCACACCATGAGTGGTGCGTTTCTCGATGGTGTTCTTCCATTGATCGCTCGACGCTTTATCTTACTACATATCCCTACCGGTAATTCATCGCTTTGTGCCCTGAGTCGCTGCGCCATTGAAGTGCATCCATCCCTCGGCCTTTTAGTTAGAGCGAAGTGGTGGATAAGTGGCCTGGCTTCCGGTTGAAGAAGAGGGCCGCGAGATTCCCTTCCCCGATTCCCGAGAGAAATGGCGTGCGGGGCGCGAAACGCGCTCCGGAAAGAGATAACCCTCGAAGCGAAGCGCGCAAAAGCGCTTCTCCGGAGATAAAGCGCTGAGTTGCTGGGGTTCCCGTTAGGGAACCAACAAGTACCCCCATTTCCAAAACAAGAAATGGCGGAAATGGAGAAACGGCCAAATCTTAGGCAAAGGAAGGAAAATCTTTCGGAATTGACCGTCCTTCCCTCCCGTCCGGCACAAGAGATGGAGGAGCTAAAAGCGGAAAAGATATCCCAAGGGCGAACCGCCTCCGATTTGTTGTTATGGCCCGGATGGCCGGCCGGAGGTAGCCTAGAGAGGTGCCCTTAGCCACCCAAATGATACGCACTTTTGCTACGCCAGTATCTCGAACTTGTACGACTGGGGGAAATAAGAATAGGCGGCTGAGGCCCATTTGTCCTTGGTTACCTCTACTAGGGCCCTGTCGAACCGGGCAATAGCTGGTCCTTGTATATCTTTCTGGACCTTCCCAGCGCTATGTGCCCCATATCCAGTATGATACTTGTCTGTGGTAAAGAAACGCAACCTCTTCGTACCGAGCTAGGTAATCAGGAGAAAAGGGATTCGAACCCTTAACCTTTGGTTTTGGAGACCATTGTTCTACCATTGGAACTATTCTCCTGAAGCGGAAGAAAAAGGTCAAATCAGTCGTGGCTCCATTATAATACGCAAATTTATAGATCAATACAGATCGCTCTGTTTTCATGATTGACTAGCACAGATAACAATAATCCGATTTCGCAATAATCCTAGTCCAACAGGGGGAAGAGCACATTCTATACGTTTTTCTCTGGCTCTCTCGGCTTTAATCCCGAGATATTTCATCTTGTGCCGGTAGGGAGCAGAGATGCTGGAGTATCAGAGATCGACCCAGCCAAGTCGGATAGCCCTTTAGCTTCTGCTGGGGCGAATTATTCATCCAATTTGGTCATTTCTTTCAGCCATTCGGGTCAATAAATAAGCAATTTCTTCATGAAATTAGAATTTTATTGGCAAACAAATGGTTTGAATTCATTCGCTCAGCGTCGATTGCCTCTGCTTCGTGTCCCCCCATTTGGATTCGACAAAGCCAAACAACCCATTTCATTCAAAAAGGCATTCTTTCTTATCATGTTTTATTCGGAGAGCCAACAAACAATTTTTCTTATTTCGCCTCGAAGTGATCGACCATTCCCATTATTTTGGCAAACAAACCCTACGATCTCAGTCGCTTTCAGCTCCCTCGATCATTAGGCGGGGGGTAGGTCGAGCAAAGATCTCCCAGCAGCATCCAATCTCAATGCCTTCATTCGATGTTGCTTTCAGCTCCATCTCGTATTGGACCTTCGGTCTTCGACCTCAGACCAGCTTCTAACTCCCTTGCTGCCCTTCGGCCAGCTCATCAAAGAAAGAAGCTATCGTGCCAAGTGCCTTCGATGTCGCGCGTAATCTATCAGGGGTCGGTCGATCTTCGATCTTCCAGGATCTCTCTCGTCAAGCGGGTTCGAGGTGCTCGGCTCATTAGCCATTGTTTATGAAACAGATAGAGAACCCGAAAACCCAACTATTCCCTATTCTCTTCGGCCTTAGAAGCACCTTCTAGCCAATCTAGCAAATCAAGAATCTAATCCGCTCGATGCGAAGTGGGAGTTGATCATTAATATTATGATGCTCCCGAGTAAGCTTCAACTGCCGCTGGTCCGGAGTTAGAACTAGCCGTTTCTCGAAAGAGATTTGACAAGTTAAAAAAGCCCGCAAGGTCTCTCCCGACAACTGTCCCGTCTTTTTAGGCGTTTACCAGCCGAATTGGATGGTCCCATTCGGAACTACCTCTGATCGACGCAGCCAGGCGAACCACCCTTACGGGCGTTCGGACCCTTTCCCTTCGCCATCCACACCAGCCATAGAGCCTGCCCAACGATCGTTGCTCTACCTCTGGCCGTAGCCCCCGGAGACCGGTTGACTCTAGGAACCTATCACCGTGAGCATGATAGCAAGACTCCGTTTATTTGTCATGTTTTCTTCTTCGTAGTTGATCAAGAGGGTGGAAATCTGAATAACCTTGTCAGTAGTTTTTCGTTCCCTACCCCTCTCTAGCCTTCAGGAGGAGTTAGTGGTTGCCGTGGATTAGACCACTACCCTTCTAGAATACACAATTCCCAGACGCTTCTCGTGTATTCTCTTCAGGGATTATCCCTGCCTTCGGTTCGTCAATTCTGAACTGCACTCCCTGCAGCCTTATTTTCTTGCCCATCTCAAGGGACACGTGGATTTCGATATTGACGTGCGGAACACATAAACATGCCAACCCTTCTTCTCCGAACTGAACCGGATGCCAACCGCCGATTCTCATCCTCCCCCCCTACCCCCATCCGAGCCTTTCCTGCTCTTTCTGGGTGACCCAAGGCTTGATGCCAGATGATGCCTCATCTAGCACCCGTGGACCCCGTATCGGTGCGGAAACCTCATCCCAGATGCGGAACATAGTTCCATACCTTTGACTGACTGTTTTTCACAGCCCTCGGATAATCCGGTGATGTGGGAACGACATTAATCGCTTTCCACCACACCGACACGTCGTAGTGTCCCCTTTCCATTATCTCTACCAGTCTCGGTGAGAGATAGTCAGTCCATTGTCTTACCCAGGACGAAAGGACGTACTTCTCCCGTCCCGGACCCATTCGTTGAGATGAGTATCGGTATGTTCCGGAAGTCAACCTTCCACTCTTCCCAACGCCTAATGGCCGCCAAGAAGCGCTTGATGTGATGCGTCACGTGGTCTTGTCTGACCAATAGACAGCCACCACTGCAACGGGATCGGAAAAGGTCCCGACGGTGAATGCATCATTATTTTGTGCCGAAGCCAACGCCCGTGTCTGGGGGGCTTAACAAGCACCTTATACCCGGCTCCGAATAGTCGATAAGTTTCGGCTATCCGTACCTCACGGTACTCCCGGAGCCTCTCCACCAGTGGGGATAAAGTTATCGCCGATGATCTACGGACGGCGGTTATCCACTTAGGAGAGATAGGCGACACATCAATGTTCCGCCAAATAAATCGTTTGGCAGATTCGTAAGAACCATTATTAGATATTTGGCTCCTACTCGAATTGATAGTGACATCTATACGGGGCATAATCAACGATATATATTCGCCACCCGGCGGCCACCTATTACTGGGTCGTCTCCCAGTACACCAGAATTTCTGAAGATCCTATTATAACCGGATCTCCTGGCTGCGATTCGGACCACCATATGGTGGCACAAAGAAAAGCAAGGCCAAGACGAGTAAGCCCCAAGAGGCTGACCAATCTCGAAACTCCATCCTTTCGGATAGGTTTTGGTTACCACTTCGCCGCCAGAACCGCGAGCGTCTATCCCCCGGTGGGCAGAAGTCGCGAACGGGACCTCAAACGAGGTACCCCGGATCCAAGCTTCCCAACCTTGGGCTAAGTGTTCTCCAAAGAACGATTCCAGCCTCGCGCTTTGCAGGCGAAACGGAAATCTATCTGTTGCTGCTGAGAGGTTCCCTTCGGCCAGGTGAGGGGTTAGACCAAACACCCGACATAGAGATCCCCGACCGTCCGCCGATACCAGATTTGAACAGATTCCTACCTTTTCGGGGTTGGGGGAGGGACCCTCGGTTCGGGTTGGTCCGGGCTAAGCGCCATCGGTTCCCCGGAAGAACCCCATGGAATTAGAGATGGGAAAAATGAGGCTCTGGCAGCAGCCTTTGGCAGCAAGATTTTGTATTTGCCTATTCTCGCGTATCCTTTTGATAGTCTTCCGAAAATCCATAGCATTCTGAAAGTGATTGGGTTGAAAAACGAAGAGAACCCCTTCCAAGCAAGGGAAAAGCGGGTGCCGCAACGCGGGCAAGAAGCTCGGGAAGCGGCTGTAGCGCAGGAAGGAAAGGGGCTCCCGTGCATACGGGCTATGCTCATGCATTCGAAGCTCCCGTGCATACGGGCTATGCTCATGCATTCGAAACTTCCAAGCAAGCGCGGAAAAGGTGGCAACGCGGAAAACGCCAAGCGTTCTCTGCCCAAACACCACAAACTGTCATGAATATCAAAGACGGAAAGATAATGGACAGAAACAAATACGTCGGCATCAGGATCTAAAATTCGTCGTCAAATAGGAGAAAATGTTCGGCATAAAAGACTCAATCCGAGAAAGAGAGCCCTTATTCGGGAGTGGGGATTTCCCCTTATTCGGAGGGAGAGGCTTCTGAAAAAATCATGGAAAAGAGGGAAATCTGGGAATTTGGCCGACCTAATTTTGGGGTTTCCCTCCTTTCGAAAGGAGCTCCGGAAAAAACCATCCAAAAGACGAAAATCTGAAGATTTCTCCGAAAAATCACATACTTCGTGAAAGTCGTCCCCCTCTTACGGATTACTCATGAAGGGAAAGATGTAAAAGCTCAAACCGTTACTAAAAACTATTAAAGGGAAACACATCAATCTTCTACCCTTTCTAGAAAAAAGATCGGACGTTATTCCGGTTCGTATTCCCTCTCGTGAACATATTTTATAAGCCAGGTAGCCAACAAGTCATAAACATATTTATGCCAATCCCAAAATAGTCAATATTCCTGGTTCTACAGTACCCTGCGGTGATCCCACACCTATTAAAGAAGCTTCTTGAGATCCTATCAAACCAGACATAGCATGGTATAAAGAAAAGAGGGAACGAATTAGAAAATCGACAGAATAACTGAAATAAAGAAAATGATCTCCTTCGAGACTTCCCTCCTATCTCTCTATTTATAAAGATTCTTCCCATTATCCTTTCAGTCATAAAGGTTATTGGATACCTGAAAAGTATCCCCTCTTCCATTATGAGAGGAAAAAAACTTCTCCTTTTTATTTTCATTATCTGGACTATTATTATCCACACTATTCGGAGGTCGAGTATGAAAAACCCAATGCTGTGGTATTCCCTGAACCTCACTATAATTCTATAAAATCTCCCCATAGAAATGAAATAGAGAGACACTGCCTTCCCCAGAACAGAAGGAAGAAATGGCTATTCAATATCGTAAATCATTGGCGGAGCAATCGAATAGCTAACTCCTACTGTTCTCTTTTGATATGTATATGATCAGTATCACGTATGTAATACATATCTCAACTCATACGTAATATATTATTTGCCTTAATCGCTGGCAAGGCGGCTATTCGCCTCAAACGCCGCCGGCGAGGCAAACGCCTTGCGCTTTTTTCTCCGGGAATAAGGCTGCTAGGCAGGCGAGCTTAAGCTCAGCTATAGGTACCATCCTACCTCCTGATGAGGTATATAACAGTTAGAAAATACTCAATATACCTTATGCCTTTTTGCCTGCGCGTAGCGCTTACCCGACAAAAACAAAGAAAGGGGCGGGCGCGCCTTTAGCCTTTGCCATTGGACGAGTCTCACAAGGCTAGGCCAATACGCTCACCATCAAATTCCAGATCCCGAGGCTGAAGGGCGCACAGGTCTCTTCGTCCTGCATCCAAACACTGGAGACAATTCGATCATCAACCGACCGGTCTCCGTAGCTTCGATGTGGGATCTTCTTGGCTTGCAGGCTAGCAAGTAGTTCGCAAAGCGAACGAAGTGGAAGGCTTACTTTGAGCCTTCCACTTTCTAGGCTTCGCCGTATTATTTAACCATCCCATTCGGCGAAGTAAAGGCTGGAATGACTACCTCACCGTTAAGATGGTTTGAGGTGTTGATCCGGTTAACACTTCGCTAAGGGTTGAGGACTTGTTTCAACCAAGGCCTTGGGCAAGGATCGCTTGCTTCGGTCGCTGCGCTTCGCCGGCTTTCTTTGATGATCGATGAATTCCTGCCAGGTTGATGAAGTCCCTGCCGTTGGTTGGTTGGATTATACGAAGCAGGAAGGATGTGGCGGGGCAAAGCTGGATTCGCAGATTATGGAATTTGTTTGGAAGATACTGCCTTCTTGCATGATCTTTTTGATGGCGGAATTCTTATGAAATTCGGAAACCTCGGCCCAACCGGAACCCTCCGGCCACAACCCGAGAAACTGATAAACGTCAGGAACAAAACCCGAGTGGCCGTAGGACGTAATTCTGCAAGCGGAAAAAGGGACTCGAACCCTCAACTTCAGCCTTGGCAAGGCTATACTCTACCATTAAGCTATTTCCGCCAGCGGAACCAGAGCCGGGTGCGGAGCGGAGAAAGCGCTATAGCTTTCTCCGCGGCTTCGTTGTGGATTGGAACCACTGACTTGAAACTTTGATGACTTATCGACGTTCCTTTGTTGATCGATAGGCGGGGCGCTGCGCGCTTCCCTGTGAAAACGCTACGCGTTGTTTTCGACCCATGCTTGGAAAGATTCGAACTCTCAACCCCCAAATCCGTAGTTTGGTGCTCTATCCAATTGAGCTACAAGCACTTTGGTTAGCGAAACGAACAAAGGCTAAGACGGTCGGAAGACCTTCTGCGCTTCGCGTTTCCCCGGTCAGAGAAAAAAGCCCAAACTGTTTGGCAGATTCCCACGCGTTACGCACCCGTTCGCCACTTTGTTTCCAACTGTTCTCACGTGGGGCATTTGACAAGACAAGCAAAGGCGGGGCGGATCCTGCCGGTGGTACACTTCTGTTTGGGGGGTGGGGGGGGCCCCACCAAGCAGAAAACGCTTCGCTTCACCGAATCCAAACCACTTTTTTTTGCCTAAGAAGAAGGCAAAGCCAACCACCAAGGGGGGGAACCGGCTTTGCGGTTGGTGGCCCCGTAAGGACGAAAACAACGTTCGACTTGCATGTGTTAAGCATATCGCTAGCGTTCATTCTGAGCCAGGATCAAGGGTTTTGGGGGATTTTGCCATCTAAGCAATAACTTACGACGAGCCCCGGGGGGGCCGAAGGGGATAGCGTAGATCATACGCTACCCCGACGACCCCGCTACTAATGTAGGCGATTCATGCTTTCACTGCTGGCAAAAGCCAAACGGCCCCGGTCCGCCCACCATGCTGCTAGCGGACACTTCGCCGCAGCTGAAAATTCTCTCACTAGCAGGAACACACATAAAAATTCCGCTGCGAATCTTGGTTGTGCTCGCAGCAGGCTTCTGGTGCTTAAAAAAAGTTTCAAAAAGGCCCATCTCTAACGAATAATCGGTCAATAAATGCCACATACCAGCATTAAGCCCAAAATTGGAGAATGGCTAGCGCCACCAAATGACCATTCAATTGTACGGAAGGTGCAAAACCGAGGCAGGCAAGACGGGTTCGAACCGCAAACGTTCGGCTTTCAGCCGATCGATTTACCAATTTTAATCTATCTCGCTTTTTTTCATGGGAAAAAGGGTCGGGCCCCATCAAAACCCTCCCTCATCATTGTCGGCATAAATTCATTCCCCTCTCGGGAATTAAATTAAAGGGTGTTTGTGATTCGTTTTTTCGAATGTTTAGTGACAAACAGCACGAGTGTGCATGAGGGTCCGGGCTGTCAACCACGTCTCCCGATAATTCTCAGTACATATGGCAGAAAACGCCTTTCACATATCGGGGTCGGAATGGGATCGGGTGTTCCGCGTCTTACTAGGATGCCCGGACGGAACGAACACGCTTGATTAATGAACAAAAGAGTGCTAACGACAAAAGCACCGAACAGAGAAAGTGCAAATACAGCTGGTACTTAGCCTTTGATTGTTCGATCGCTACCAACCCCACAAGGAGGTCATCAATTCGCAGGTGGTTATTAAGTAAAAGGTGTAATATGAATGGCTACGCTTTTTCGAATATTCATGGATTATTATACGATAATCTTCGTTTGCTTTTTTACTGCGAGATTGGTAACGAAAATTCGTTACCGCTATTCAGACTTGACTCCCGATCTCTTCAATGCCGCCCAGCCGACGGCCGAAATAACTGACATACAGATATGGAAGTATACATATGTCTATGTCACCCCCAGTGGCTGCTTGTTCAGAACGCGCGTTTATCAGTGTTCGCGGCGGTCCGGTTGTAGTATATAAGGAATGGAGACTAAAAAGTTAATTAATTAAAAGGTACCCATCTTTCCCATTCTTTCTTCGCGAAGTGGTTAGTAATGTACAGCATTCTCAGCTCAGTTGGATAGAGCAACAACCTTCTAAGTTGAAGGTCACAGGTTCGAGTCCTGTAGGATGCAGAAAGTGCACATTGGATCATATACCGTTGGGGAATGCCTCTACTTGTTTGATTCCTCGAACTTCTACTTGTTTGATTAGTCCATTGGAACGGGTTAGGACGTGTGGATTGACCGATTTATCAATGTCTCGCGATCTCGGCTCAGAAGGTCGAAGCTTACTGGGAGAGTGGCCGAGTGGTTAAAAGCGACAGACTGCAAATCTGTTGAAGGTTTTCTACGTAGGTTCGAATCCTGCCTCTCCCAATGCCGAAGCAAATTAGGAAAGAGAAGCGAAGCAACCGAAGAATGAGAGGGGAGCGGGGAGGGAAGCTCGAACATCCAATATCTAACCAGCCAGCCCCGGCCAGCCCTTATTTGATTGACCAAGTGAAAGAAATTGCGGAGGAGGATCCTATGATTCCTATTACTGAGTGAAGCGAGGAAGTTTGATCGCTGTCATCCCGCGAACGCGAATGTCTGGTCTCTAATGTTGTAACTACTTGATATCCCTCATGCCTCAGTTCGACCACACCTAGCGGACGAACTCTCTTCGTTCGATTCCCCGATGGTGCCGGTGGTTGTCGGAGTGCCCCAAAGTCGAGTTGTCTTTCTTGCGTTGTAAATTGCCCGCATTTGGTTTCTGTTCTGGTTTGAATGACCTTTAGAATAGAATAGAATAGAATAGAATAGAATAGAATAGAATAGAATAGAATAGAAAAAAGTGTTGGCCTGTGCGCGTGTATAGCTCTAGGGCGGAGTGTGCCTCGGATCTCGGATTTCATAAACCAGCCTACTCATTACGACGGGAATTCCTATTTGTTGTCGAAAGCAAGCTATGCGATCGGGGCAGCCACGCAACGGGAAGATCCGATCCTTGGCCCAAGGTTGGCTAGAAGCAAAGATCCTTGGCCTGCGCTGCGAGCGAGCGATGTGCACCGGCCAGAAAGGATACCCCCGAGAGCAAGGCTTCGGCTTCTCCAAGGAACCTTCTGGAATTCAATCCCAGCAGCAATGTATATCTCGACCACGTAGTTGCCTCTCGGGCGACGAAATGCTCTATGCCTACCATTCGATCTCTGGATAAAGCCTTCGATCAGCACATTCCCTACGAATCGGTCTTTCTGAACAGCTCAGCCAGGATCCAACTTCCGACATACAGCTTTTCCATGATCCTCCTTTTCTAGCTTCGAGCCGGAAGCATACAGCTTCCAACCTATGGGGTCGAACAGCTAGGAACTTTCTTTCTTTTTACCCAATTTTCCATTAAATACTGCTAACCCCTGGCTAACAGGGTGAAAAAGATAGCTTATATCCTACCCGGCTTCTGTCCCACTCTCTCGATCGTCAGATCCACACCCTCCTAGATGTTCCCTATCGGTTCATCTAACGATCCACCTCGTAGCCCTCAGCTATTCTATCCTCATGGCTAGGATCTTAATCTCTAAACCACCCCCCGGTAAATTGGGAAATCAAGATTTCCCTTGCTCAGATGACGTTAGGAAAGGCTGGATGACGGTTATAGCCGTAGACGCCTATTCGCTCTAGCAAAACCATGGCTCACTAACATGGAGGTATCCGACTAAAACGGAAAACCTGCACTTAAACGATCAATATGGACCTCATCCACAAACAGCACAAACAAGGACTTCCTGAATCACCAATAATTTGAACAGTTAGGCCTTCCCATCAATTCAGCCTATTAGGCCAAGGAGTGAGTTTGAGAAGTTTAGGCTAACTACCACAACTATTACTTGATGATGCAATTCGTGGTTCGTAGTGTCGATGCAATTGATGAGCAGTGGTCGATGCCAACGCGAGGTCGAACTAAACTGATCACTGAAGGCCTTCCATATAGAAATTCTATCCCACAATGCTCCGACTCCATAACAAGAGAAAGACCCGGCCTCTGCTGATCGCCCCGAATCACGGGAATCGAAACAAGCGCTTATCAAACATGCTTCTATGGGGAACATCACCAAGACGGAAATCGAAGGGAATCGATAGAAATCGAGTCGAAGCCCAGGAATATGCTTCTAGCCAACCGGCTTCCAAAACCAGCTGGACCCGCCTACTCCGGGCCTCTTCCCTTCGGTCGAGTAATTTTCAATACCCCGAGAGGGGAGCCGGCAGGCCGACCTGCAAAGCCAACCACAAGGGGACTCCCCGGCACAGAGAGGCCCCCCATAGCATAGGGGCGAGCGGGGGTCCTGGGAGCCGGCCCGGGATAGCGCTTCATCCCGGGGCCACCGGGCTACCTTACCACCCCGCCTGCGAGGCGGGGCTACCCCCACACTCCCCTTGGGTTACTTGTTGCCCTTCCCTTCGGGCGGGTTACCTTGACAGCCCCCCGGGGCTACCCGTAGGTCGGTTTGGCAATCGGGCTACTTACCTCTCCGTAGGTCTCCGGGGTAGGTACTTGGTGCACCTCCGGGGCACTTGCCAGCCCTTCAGGTTAGTGCCTGTAGGGCATCGTTTCAACGAAACAGAACTCCTCCTCCCTCCGGTTCCCCGGGAGAAGTGGCCCTCTCAACAAATCGAGGTCTCACTCCGTGACCTACCTAAAGTATGGGTCAATACTTTTCGCTCCAATACTAGTAAAGGATGAAGGCCAAAGGTAGGGACCAAAGGATTGGGTTTCTTCCCGGGTTCTCCGCCTTGCCAGGAATAGGGCAATAATTCTAATAATCCGATAGTGATAAGGATAATGGGAATCTGATGATAATATCAATTGGGAATGACAGTAATAGTAGAATAGTAGTAATCCAATAATAATAATAAGAATCCGAGTTTTTATATCTCGTTCAGGAAAAAGGGCTTTGCGCCAAGCACACTCGGCAAAAAGGTTACTCGGATCGTAGATGGACTGGTATGAATCGGTAAAGAGGAGGCAAAACGAAAGGGTTGATAAACACGAGAAAGCGTGGGCGACCTCAAGCCAGCTACAGGGGGCTGCTGCTCCAGGTCGGCATGGTCGCCTCAATCCCTCCCGCCCTCGGTAAAGAACCGCAGGTCCGGCCAAGCCAGAGCAAGCTCCGTCTAGCGGAGCCGGGGTGTCTAGAGAAGAAAGTGGCGGACGGGGGCCCGGGTGGGTCGGGCGGAGCAGCAAGAGATTCTGATCTCCGCCCCCGGAGCTTTGCTTCCCCCGTTTGCTCACTTGGTGAAAATGGTAAACACGACAGACTCAAAATCTGTTCCATTTCAAGGGTTATCGGTTCGAGTCCGATAGTGAGCATACTTGCTTGGTGAAATTGGTAAACACGACAGACTTCGAATCTGTTCCATTTCAAGGGTTATCGGTTCGAATCCGATAGCGAGTATGGGCGTGTCTGAATTGGTTTGTTGGGCGGGCCCTTGGGGCTTGCTTGCGGGGAGCCCCAAGGGCGAGTATAACTCAATGGGTCAGAGTGTCAGATTGTGAATTTGAAAACACGGGTTCGAATCCCGTTATTCGCCAAAAACACATCATCCCAACGCTTGAATCCCGACTACTTTGCGCTGCTATCCTCATAGCGAAATAGAGTTCGAAGGAGGATGAGAACCTTCGGTCGAAGCCCAAAACAGAAGACCAATCAACGCCAACCAAGACGTTCAGCCAGGCCGAGCTGTAGACCGAAGCCGGGCAAGGGGATTGATTGGTGGATTGCCTTGATGTCCTATTTCTTGGTTGTGGCCAGAGATTCGAAAAAACCGACGGGGGGCCGGGATCGGAATCCCGGGCATGGGGTAGTGGGCAACAAGCTTCCACGCAACATCACGCGCTGTGATCTTAGCTCCGCTAGGATTACACACTCCCCCCACGCCGGGGGAACCGCTGGGATTCTGTTTTCAAGAGGAATCTCGAACTCCTAGCTCATATCGTTTCGGAGTATAAGTTTCCTTCCATTCCATCCTTCCTCTTAGCAGATTTCAATTTCTTTTTGGGAAGAGGTGAAGCTACGGAACCTGGAACAGTCAATCCAGTTAAAGACTTTACCACCAGCCCACCCATCATATATGAAATTATCCATTTCTGCCAGATCCCCTCTGAGAACCCGTTTGCCCGGGGACTGAAGAGGCCCCTAGGCGAGGTAAGTGCCGGCACAACGAAATTTCTACAAGAGAATGGCACTTTAATGAAAGGGGTTCCCAGCGCTTTCTCAGACTTCTTTGTCCGCCTCGGGAAAAACGCCTACCGTTCTTCATCTCTCTCAACTAAGGCGTTTCCTACCTCCGTGGCGAAAACGCTACCACGCGTTTCCATCCGAACGCGGCGGTATTTTTGGTGTCAAGGGATCGAAAATCAAATGAGGTGAAACACCCGAGTGCCCACGCAGAATTCTCATTCATCTGGTAGTGGATGGAACCTCGGCTTTTTTCTTCAATGTCACCAATCATCCATGAAAATTGATCGGGAGTTTGCAGTTGCGCTTCGACGACCGAAAGGTCATTGGAATGTCTTGGCCTGGGCAAGAATGAATTCTGAGGTTCACTGGTTGAGTCCCCAAGGCTTGAGGCGTTTTCAGTTCACCAATGGAGACGCAGTCACAGGTTGAGTGTTGCGCGATCACAAACCGGACACTCATTGCCTAAGATTTTGTACGGTGTTCGGTAGGTTCAATTCCTACTGTATCGAAAAGAATGCATTGGATGGATGCCTGGGCATTGAGAAGGAAGGACGCTTTCAAAGGCGAAAGGCCATGGGGAGATACCGTCTGTGATCCATGGATCTCCAATCGGGAAACCGTATCCAAGCTTGCCGGGCATGCCGTGTGCTGCGGCTCCGCCTCGGACTTGAAAAACTTAGCGAACCGAAACATCATTGTAGCTAAAGGAAAGGAAATCAACTGAGACTCCGTTAGTAGCGGCGAGCGGAAGCGGATTAGGCAAAAAAAGGGGAAAGGGCCCCGAGAGGGGGACCCCCGCTTTCCCCGGCCCCGTGCGGGGGGGAACTTGCAAGGGGGGGGGGTGGAAACCCCCCCTCAAGGAATTCTGAAAAGGTTGGAAGATCTGGCCAAAGAAGGTGATAGCCCCGTAGATCTTTCCTGGCAGGTTTGATTACCGTTGCAAAACGCGGATACCGTGTTTGAATCATGATCGCTTTTACGTGATTAAGGGGGACCACCCTCGCGGCCTAAGTATTCCTCAATGACCGATAGCGTACTACAAGTACCGTGAGGGAAAGGTGAAAAGACCCCGCCATATGCCGGGAGTGCAATAGAAAACCTGAAATCCGATGCGAACCATCAGTCGAAGGAACGAGGCTCCGAAAGCGCTATAGCTTTCGGAGGCGAAGCCACTAATGTTCGATAGAACGCATACGCGAGGCTGAGAAAGCGCTATAGCTTTCGGAGGCGAAGCCACTAATGTTCGATAGAACCCTTGAGCGAAGCTTTGCGTTGTCGGCTCTCGCTCGGCACACTCTAACGGCGTACCTTTTGCATAATGGGTCAGCGAGTAAATGGAAACAGCGGCTTAAGCCATTAGGTGTAGGCGCAACGAGGTTGAATCTTCGGCGTTGTTTCTATTTGACCCGAAACCGATTGATCTAGCCATGAGCAGGTTGAATTGAGCTCTCCACAGAGGCCTTGGAGGACCGAACCCACGTATGTGGCAAAATACGGGGATGACTTGTGGCTAGGGGTAAATCAAAGAGCTACGACTTTGTGGAGTCCGGAGGACCACAAAAACCTACAGGCAGGCAGGAAAAGGAGTCCTCCTTCGGCCTTTTGCCCCATAAGCGTGCGAACGCTTTTTCAATAACTGGCTCATAACGGTGAAACCAGCAAGCTGTTTTTAAGAGTAATGGCCATACCGTGGGAAGTCGTGAAAGCTTCTCCCCCTTTGCGGTCGAGTGCCCCAGCCCTCGGCGATGAATGAAGCAGGTCGAGTTCCAAGATGAAAGCAGGTCAGGTTCGGTAGGAACCGCTAGCGCAAGCAAAAATGCGTTGGATGGGAGACCCAAGTACCCCCCGGGACCAACACTTAAACAGTCCGGAGGACCACCACCAAAAGGCCCGGCAGGAACCCCACCTAAGAGTATCCTTTGGAACTTCCGAAGGGGTCCAGAGGACCACCACCAAAATGCTCTCGTTCCCACTCGTTGATCCTCGTCGCTTTATTTCGTACCCCAGAACCTCGTTCCGGCGGGAACCTCTCTCGTAGCTATGAGCTAGCTCATTGACCCCGTAACGACTGATTCGAAAGATGAGAGCATGATCGTTAATGCCAACACGCCGGTTCTCACCCTGGCCGAATTCATCTTGAACCAAAGGTTTTCCGGCCATATGCACGCACCAGTGTATCGAGAGCTTTTCGGCGAAGAAAAAAAACTAAACTTTAGACCACATTCCCGCCAAACATGCCGGCAAGAGAGCCCTTCACGAACAAGATAAACATGGGGCGTAATGTGATTTACTCCCGGCATTAGTGCGTGACCGTTGGGGGAAAGGACATGTCACGTCTTGTCTCAAAGGTGGGCCAACCAACCACCCTAATACCAGCCATGGACTTGAAATCAAGCAATCTTCAAGGCTTGCTCCAAAACCGAACCCAGGCGAAGCAAAGGTTTAGCTGGCTGAATCTCGACTATTCGCGAGGCGAGCTGCCAGTGTTGATTGGAGTAGTGCCGAAGGATGTATCGTCCAACGGAGTGCGATTCCTTCCATAGATTTGCATGCGAAAACAAAACGAGCTTCAGTCTGAGCTTCTAAAGATGAAGGTACATGGACGGCCATCTGATCTCCGTCAAAATCTGCATCAAACCCACCACAAACCAATGGATGCAAACGAATAGCGCGTCCTCCTACCCGCTTCCCGAAATGCTCAAAAGTTATCGTATAATAATGATCGAAACTACGGAATTGAAAGATTTTCTACCACAGTCCGGGCACTCTAGTAAGACGTGAAACACCCGATCCCATTCCGACCTCGATATGTGAAAAGCGTTTTCCGCCATATGTACTGAGAATTTCCGGGAGACGTGGTTCGACAGCCCGGACCCCTGTTGGAAATTTGATCATCGTAGAATGATACTGAATTTCCTAAAATGTAAAAAAACTATATAGGGAAATGAACTATCACGAGCAGGATTATGACCATGAATACGACAGGCCCGGCCTCTCTGGCGCCAGCACGGGTAGTACCGGGTCAGAGTCAAGCCTACCCGAGTCCCTATTTTATAGGGAACTCACAGGGAAAGGAAAGATTCTCCCCAAAATGACCTTCCCTGCCATAGAGGTTTTGGAGAATCTTCATTCAGAAAACCCATTGGCCTACCTGCGACAGGATTTGGTAGATTATGCCGATCTTTCAGACCAATGCAAGCGGGGGGTTCCGACGGGAGCCAACGTTTATGAGTTCGGTCAAACAATGAATCCCGTCGCCCAGCTTGATTTTATCCACACGGAGCTCCGCCGAGGACAAGGGCAGGGGTCTTCCGACTGGGAAGACTAGTAAGGGCGGACCTCCGTATCCTTGGGGATACAGCCAAAGCCTTCTTCAGGGAGGAGGTGGAGCCGGAAGAACCAGAAGAAACGATTGTTGAGCCGAAATCCCGGGAAGCTAGCCCATCACCAAAAATTCCACTAGATGAGGAGAGCTTCGACAAACTTTCGTTTGAGGAGAAACAGGCACACGCCCGAACCCTTCAGTATTATGCATTTTTAATGTGGAGGCCCTGTCAAAGCCTTTTCCTGGCATTAATCGAAGGGGATTTCCCAATCGATCGCCCGATTGACGACTCGGAAGGGGAAGAGGCGGTCGAATTCTCCGACATGGAAGTGGAAGAGGCCCCGGAACGGGAGGGGGCGGGCGAATTCTCCTACTCCGACCTTGAACGGGAAGAGGCCCTGGAACGGGAGGAGGCAGGCGAATTATCCTCCTCCGACATGGAAGACAGCTGAGTAGTTATTTGTTAGAGGGGCCATTATCTGGATAGGTAGGCCCAAGCCTCCCTATGAGAACCTAGTGAGACTATTTTTTTACCCCAAATAGATAGAACCAAGAGATTGATTTTTGAAACCTCAAGAGGGGGGGCTTAAGGAACCCCCCCACCCCCCCCCCACAATATGGAGTAAAAAAGCCAAAATAATTCTGTAGGATACTGTTGAGATAGGATTGAAATCTGACGCATCTGCAAACTCATACTCGATTGGAGCAATGTAGCGAACAGAAAGGGAAATATAGAATCGGATCCAATTTATCATAATAGATTGGTGAATATGTTGGTTGATCGCATTCTCAGGGATGGTAATAAATCTCTAGCTTATCCTATTTTTTACCTGGCTATGAAGCGGATTAAGGAAAAGACGAATAGGAATCCACCGTCTGTTTTGCGACAAGCTATACGTAGAGTAACCCCCGATATAGTAACAGAATCTAAACGTGTAGGTGGATCGACGTATCGAGTTCCCGTTGAAATATTACCTTCAGAAGGAAAAGCTTCGGCTATCCGATGGTTATTGGTTGCGTGCCGAAAACGTTCAGGTCGAAGTATGGCTTCAAGACTGAGTGACGAATCAATGGATGCCGCTAGAAATCACGGCAGTGCTGTGCGTAAGAAGGAGGAGACTCATAAGATGGCTGAAGCTAATAAGGCTTTCGCCCATCTACGGTAGTCTCAGTTTTTCCTTTCAATCCACAATTTTCTATTCTATTTGTGGGTTGAAACCCTCAATGTAGTATCCTTGCATGACTCATATCGAGACATGGCAGGGACATCTAGATAGGTGGAGACTAAGTGAGTAGAGACATGGGAGAAATAGAAATATCTAACGAGATATGTTTTATAAATGTCGAGGTATCTCTAGATATATGTCTCCCTCTCCCTCTACTTTATTATAGAGGGACTACTCATCCATCGGTCAAATATGAATCTCTAAATGTAAAAGTTTGTTTTTTCAGTCAAGACACGGGAAATTTTGAACAAATTATTGACTTTTTTAGCGAAGTTTCAATATAAAGTACCGTAATAGTTACTCCATTTCTAAGTATCAACCTGCTTCGAACTACGAAAAGTATTGATCCCCTCTTCCTCCGCGATAATTTCTCGATTCTTCCAGAGTTTAGTAGAATTTCCGGCTTAGTAACAATAGCTATTGCCGATTTAGTATCTAAGGGGAGAGATACACCTCTGCTTCATCGAATTTCCCTAACATCCTTAGTCATTAGCATAGTACTCTCGTTGTGTCAATGGCAAACCAAAACTGTTTCAATTTTTTATGGAAGTATCCAGATCAACACTTTCAGCAATATATTCAGACTACTCCTCCTGATCTGTCCATTACTATCTGTTCCATTATCAGTTGATTACGTACGATGCGCAAAAATAGCCTTGACAGAGTTTTCGTTATTTATATCAACCGCGGGTCTAGGGGGAATGTTTTCATGCCGTGCAGATGATTCAATAACTATTTTTGTAGCTTTGGAGTGTCTGAGCTTATCTTCTTATCTATTATCCGGATACACGAAAAGGGATATAAGATCTAATGAGGCGACCATGAAGTTCCTTTTAATGGGCGGGGCCAATTCAGCCATTCTAGCTTATGGGTTTTCCCCACCATACGGATTATCTGGTGGAAAATTTCAACTCGATGAGATAGTTGACGGACTTGTGTCTACCCAGATGTATAATTCTATTGGAATATACATTTCCATCACGTGTATTGTGGTAGGAATGGGTTTCAAACCTTCCCTGGTTCCGTTTCATGGAATATACATTTCCATCACGTGTATTGTGGTAGGAATGGGTTTCAAACCTTCCCTGGTTCCGTTTCATCAGTGGACTCCTGATGTATATGAAGGAGTGTGACTCGCCCGAAAGAGGATCGACTTTTCCCGAATCCCCTTACGAATATTAAGCAATTATTATACGATGGATATCCCACAGTCACGTGGGGGGGTAAGAACTCCCCGAACATCTTTATCATTAACTGACTCTTATCACAAGTTTCACGAATTTCCAACAATAAATCGTTTCGTATAAGCAAGATAAAACAGAGTGCGGAGAAAGATGCAATTCAACAGAGTTTCTAATTTATTGGTTTTATGCTTCTGTTGCTTCCTGCTCATTCCTCCAAAAGTTTAACCATTATGGGCAGGTGTCACGAATAAAAATGACTGATGTAAGGGAAGGGTAACAGCAAGGGTTTATTAGCCCCCCCTCCGAGATGTAGATTCCATTAGTTCCAATCCTTCAGGAATTATAGGTGCAACATACGATACAAGCATTTGTCAGCGAAGGAATCGCCCCAAGATAATGAAGCCGTGCCTGTCGGGGACGAAGAAAATCCTATTCCTGTTCTCCCGTTTCTGATATACTCTGCCTCACTCTATACGAAATTTCCCTCTATTCAGAATGAGAGAATAGAAAAAAATGGGGAGATTAAAAGATTGACGGAGACTCGGTTTGAAGATGAAGGATTCCCCGAGAAGTTGAGAATTAGTATTTAGACCCCAACACTGGGGGGTAGGTTCCGGAACACACACGAGGAAAGTTCTAGGGTATACGCCAATCAAGAATATCCTATGGACTAGGAGCC
>NW_028239319.1:0-36973 GCF_047967505.1 Dipteris shenzhenensis | reverse complement strand
CTCGTCCAATGGCAAAGGCTAAAGGCGCGCCCGCCCCTTTCTTTGTTTTTGTCGGGTAAGCGCTACGCGCAGGCAAAAAGGCATAAGGTATATTGAGTATTTTCTAACTGTTATATACCTCATCAGGAGGTAGGATGGTACCTATAGCTGAGCTTAAGCTCGCCTGCCTAGCAGCCTTATTCCCGGAGAAAAAAGCGCAAGGCGTTTGCCTCGCCGGCGGCGTTTGAGGCGAATAGCCGCCTTGCCAGCGATTAAGGCAAATAATATATTACGTATGAGTTGAGATATGTATTACATACGTGATACTGATCATATACATATCAAAAGAGAACAGTAGGAGTTAGCTATTCGATTGCTCCGCCAATGATTTACGATATTGAATAGCCATTTCTTCCTTCTGTTCTGGGGAAGGCAGTGTCTCTCTATTTCATTTCTATGGGGAGATTTTATAGAATTATAGTGAGGTTCAGGGAATACCACAGCATTGGGTTTTTCATACTCGACCTCCGAATAGTGTGGATAATAATAGTCCAGATAATGAAAATAAAAAGGAGAAGTTTTTTTCCTCTCATAATGGAAGAGGGGATACTTTTCAGGTATCCAATAACCTTTATGACTGAAAGGATAATGGGAAGAATCTTTATAAATAGAGAGATAGGAGGGAAGTCTCGAAGGAGATCATTTTCTTTATTTCAGTTATTCTGTCGATTTTCTAATTCGTTCCCTCTTTTCTTTATACCATGCTATGTCTGGTTTGATAGGATCTCAAGAAGCTTCTTTAATAGGTGTGGGATCACCGCAGGGTACTGTAGAACCAGGAATATTGACTATTTTGGGATTGGCATAAATATGTTTATGACTTGTTGGCTACCTGGCTTATAAAATATGTTCACGAGAGGGAATACGAACCGGAATAACGTCCGATCTTTTTTCTAGAAAGGGTAGAAGATTGATGTGTTTCCCTTTAATAGTTTTTAGTAACGGTTTGAGCTTTTACATCTTTCCCTTCATGAGTAATCCGTAAGAGGGGGACGACTTTCACGAAGTATGTGATTTTTCGGAGAAATCTTCAGATTTTCGTCTTTTGGATGGTTTTTTCCGGAGCTCCTTTCGAAAGGAGGGAAACCCCAAAATTAGGTCGGCCAAATTCCCAGATTTCCCTCTTTTCCATGATTTTTTCAGAAGCCTCTCCCTCCGAATAAGGGGAAATCCCCACTCCCGAATAAGGGCTCTCTTTCTCGGATTGAGTCTTTTATGCCGAACATTTTCTCCTATTTGACGACGAATTTTAGATCCTGATGCCGACGTATTTGTTTCTGTCCATTATCTTTCCGTCTTTGATATTCATGACAGTTTGTGGTGTTTGGGCAGAGAACGCTTGGCGTTTTCCGCGTTGCCACCTTTTCCGCGCTTGCTTGGAAGTTTCGAATGCATGAGCATAGCCCGTATGCACGGGAGCTTCGAATGCATGAGCATAGCCCGTATGCACGGGAGCCCCTTTCCTTCCTGCGCTACAGCCGCTTCCCGAGCTTCTTGCCCGCGTTGCGGCACCCGCTTTTCCCTTGCTTGGAAGGGGTTCTCTTCGTTTTTCAACCCAATCACTTTCAGAATGCTATGGATTTTCGGAAGACTATCAAAAGGATACGCGAGAATAGGCAAATACAAAATCTTGCTGCCAAAGGCTGCTGCCAGAGCCTCATTTTTCCCATCTCTAATTCCATGGGGTTCTTCCGGGGAACCGATGGCGCTTAGCCCGGACCAACCCGAACCGAGGGTCCCTCCCCCAACCCCGAAAAGGTAGGAATCTGTTCAAATCTGGTATCGGCGGACGGTCGGGGATCTCTATGTCGGGTGTTTGGTCTAACCCCTCACCTGGCCGAAGGGAACCTCTCAGCAGCAACAGATAGATTTCCGTTTCGCCTGCAAAGCGCGAGGCTGGAATCGTTCTTTGGAGAACACTTAGCCCAAGGTTGGGAAGCTTGGATCCGGGGTACCTCGTTTGAGGTCCCGTTCGCGACTTCTGCCCACCGGGGGATAGACGCTCGCGGTTCTGGCGGCGAAGTGGTAACCAAAACCTATCCGAAAGGATGGAGTTTCGAGATTGGTCAGCCTCTTGGGGCTTACTCGTCTTGGCCTTGCTTTTCTTTGTGCCACCATATGGTGGTCCGAATCGCAGCCAGGAGATCCGGTTATAATAGGATCTTCAGAAATTCTGGTGTACTGGGAGACGACCCAGTAATAGGTGGCCGCCGGGTGGCGAATATATATCGTTGATTATGCCCCGTATAGATGTCACTATCAATTCGAGTAGGAGCCAAATATCTAATAATGGTTCTTACGAATCTGCCAAACGATTTATTTGGCGGAACATTGATGTGTCGCCTATCTCTCCTAAGTGGATAACCGCCGTCCGTAGATCATCGGCGATAACTTTATCCCCACTGGTGGAGAGGCTCCGGGAGTACCGTGAGGTACGGATAGCCGAAACTTATCGACTATTCGGAGCCGGGTATAAGGTGCTTGTTAAGCCCCCCAGACACGGGCGTTGGCTTCGGCACAAAATAATGATGCATTCACCGTCGGGACCTTTTCCGATCCCGTTGCAGTGGTGGCTGTCTATTGGTCAGACAAGACCACGTGACGCATCACATCAAGCGCTTCTTGGCGGCCATTAGGCGTTGGGAAGAGTGGAAGGTTGACTTCCGGAACATACCGATACTCATCTCAACGAATGGGTCCGGGACGGGAGAAGTACGTCCTTTCGTCCTGGGTAAGACAATGGACTGACTATCTCTCACCGAGACTGGTAGAGATAATGGAAAGGGGACACTACGACGTGTCGGTGTGGTGGAAAGCGATTAATGTCGTTCCCACATCACCGGATTATCCGAGGGCTGTGAAAAACAGTCAGTCAAAGGTATGGAACTATGTTCCGCATCTGGGATGAGGTTTCCGCACCGATACGGGGTCCACGGGTGCTAGATGAGGCATCATCTGGCATCAAGCCTTGGGTCACCCAGAAAGAGCAGGAAAGGCTCGGATGGGGGTAGGGGGGGAGGATGAGAATCGGCGGTTGGCATCCGGTTCAGTTCGGAGAAGAAGGGTTGGCATGTTTATGTGTTCCGCACGTCAATATCGAAATCCACGTGTCCCTTGAGATGGGCAAGAAAATAAGGCTGCAGGGAGTGCAGTTCAGAATTGACGAACCGAAGGCAGGGATAATCCCTGAAGAGAATACACGAGAAGCGTCTGGGAATTGTGTATTCTAGAAGGGTAGTGGTCTAATCCACGGCAACCACTAACTCCTCCTGAAGGCTAGAGAGGGGTAGGGAACGAAAAACTACTGACAAGGTTATTCAGATTTCCACCCTCTTGATCAACTACGAAGAAGAAAACATGACAAATAAACGGAGTCTTGCTATCATGCTCACGGTGATAGGTTCCTAGAGTCAACCGGTCTCCGGGGGCTACGGCCAGAGGTAGAGCAACGATCGTTGGGCAGGCTCTATGGCTGGTGTGGATGGCGAAGGGAAAGGGTCCGAACGCCCGTAAGGGTGGTTCGCCTGGCTGCGTCGATCAGAGGTAGTTCCGAATGGGACCATCCAATTCGGCTGGTAAACGCCTAAAAAGACGGGACAGTTGTCGGGAGAGACCTTGCGGGCTTTTTTAACTTGTCAAATCTCTTTCGAGAAACGGCTAGTTCTAACTCCGGACCAGCGGCAGTTGAAGCTTACTCGGGAGCATCATAATATTAATGATCAACTCCCACTTCGCATCGAGCGGATTAGATTCTTGATTTGCTAGATTGGCTAGAAGGTGCTTCTAAGGCCGAAGAGAATAGGGAATAGTTGGGTTTTCGGGTTCTCTATCTGTTTCATAAACAATGGCTAATGAGCCGAGCACCTCGAACCCGCTTGACGAGAGAGATCCTGGAAGATCGAAGATCGACCGACCCCTGATAGATTACGCGCGACATCGAAGGCACTTGGCACGATAGCTTCTTTCTTTGATGAGCTGGCCGAAGGGCAGCAAGGGAGTTAGAAGCTGGTCTGAGGTCGAAGACCGAAGGTCCAATACGAGATGGAGCTGAAAGCAACATCGAATGAAGGCATTGAGATTGGATGCTGCTGGGAGATCTTTGCTCGACCTACCCCCCGCCTAATGATCGAGGGAGCTGAAAGCGACTGAGATCGTAGGGTTTGTTTGCCAAAATAATGGGAATGGTCGATCACTTCGAGGCGAAATAAGAAAAATTGTTTGTTGGCTCTCCGAATAAAACATGATAAGAAAGAATGCCTTTTTGAATGAAATGGGTTGTTTGGCTTTGTCGAATCCAAATGGGGGGACACGAAGCAGAGGCAATCGACGCTGAGCGAATGAATTCAAACCATTTGTTTGCCAATAAAATTCTAATTTCATGAAGAAATTGCTTATTTATTGACCCGAATGGCTGAAAGAAATGACCAAATTGGATGAATAATTCGCCCCAGCAGAAGCTAAAGGGCTATCCGACTTGGCTGGGTCGATCTCTGATACTCCAGCATCTCTGCTCCCTACCGGCACAAGATGAAATATCTCGGGATTAAAGCCGAGAGAGCCAGAGAAAAACGTATAGAATGTGCTCTTCCCCCTGTTGGACTAGGATTATTGCGAAATCGGATTATTGTTATCTGTGCTAGTCAATCATGAAAACAGAGCGATCTGTATTGATCTATAAATTTGCGTATTATAATGGAGCCACGACTGATTTGACCTTTTTCTTCCGCTTCAGGAGAATAGTTCCAATGGTAGAACAATGGTCTCCAAAACCAAAGGTTAAGGGTTCGAATCCCTTTTCTCCTGATTACCTAGCTCGGTACGAAGAGGTTGCGTTTCTTTACCACAGACAAGTATCATACTGGATATGGGGCACATAGCGCTGGGAAGGTCCAGAAAGATATACAAGGACCAGCTATTGCCCGGTTCGACAGGGCCCTAGTAGAGGTAACCAAGGACAAATGGGCCTCAGCCGCCTATTCTTATTTCCCCCAGTCGTACAAGTTCGAGATACTGGCGTAGCAAAAGTGCGTATCATTTGGGTGGCTAAGGGCACCTCTCTAGGCTACCTCCGGCCGGCCATCCGGGCCATAACAACAAATCGGAGGCGGTTCGCCCTTGGGATATCTTTTCCGCTTTTAGCTCCTCCATCTCTTGTGCCGGACGGGAGGGAAGGACGGTCAATTCCGAAAGATTTTCCTTCCTTTGCCTAAGATTTGGCCGTTTCTCCATTTCCGCCATTTCTTGTTTTGGAAATGGGGGTACTTGTTGGTTCCCTAACGGGAACCCCAGCAACTCAGCGCTTTATCTCCGGAGAAGCGCTTTTGCGCGCTTCGCTTCGAGGGTTATCTCTTTCCGGAGCGCGTTTCGCGCCCCGCACGCCATTTCTCTCGGGAATCGGGGAAGGGAATCTCGCGGCCCTCTTCTTCAACCGGAAGCCAGGCCACTTATCCACCACTTCGCTCTAACTAAAAGGCCGAGGGATGGATGCACTTCAATGGCGCAGCGACTCAGGGCACAAAGCGATGAATTACCGGTAGGGATATGTAGTAAGATAAAGCGTCGAGCGATCAATGGAAGAACACCATCGAGAAACGCACCACTCATGGTGTGCTCTTTGATAGTTGATGATCTGGCAATTCCAAGCAAGAGGGCCGGGGGGACGAGAGGACCTTGCCCGAGGGGGGACTCGATACGGGCCGGTAGGCACCGTAGAAGGAAAGGGAGGGCTGTGAGCCCCCTGCAGAGGGTAATTAGCTCAGTTGGTAGAGTGCCTCGTTTACACCGAGAGAGTCAGCGGTTCGAGTCCGTTATTACCCAAGGTTGGTTTTCCAAACCAAACACTGTAATTATGAATTGAATCCGGCGTATGGTTTTCAAATCCACTAATTTGATTGATGGTGGTACAACCACGGGAATCCCGGAAGGGGCAGAAGGAGCGAGCCCGCTTTATCCGCATGACGAAGAAGAAAAAGCTGAATAATACTTGCAAAAAACGTTATCACAGTTGAATGAGACGGAGGAAAGTGGCAGGCAGCCATCCACTTCGTGTCGTGGATGGCTGCCCGCCACTTTCTTCTCACAAAGCTTCACTGCAGCTCCATTGGCTACACGAGCGCAGCAGACGCTTTGTGTAATTCATCCACACCTGCGATTTCTCCTTCGGACTGCATCGCAGGTGTGGAACCACTAAAAGCTTGACAGATGGAGGCAAGGTTCGCAGAGAACGTGAAAAACGAGCAATTCTTTCTTTCTTGGAAACCGAAGAAAAAGAAGGTGCGCTGTCGCATGGCGTTTTCTTGGTTTATGGTACAATTCAAACTACTAGATGGTCATGAAATCTGTGGACCTTTCAATTCAATTGAAAAGCGTTGGGCGAGCGGCAGGGCGTGGCTCCGCTTGCTGCATAGCGAGTAAAGGCCGGGGGGCGGCTGGCTTCGCCTAAAAACCGATCCGAACTTGCAGATTGTGCCATTACTACTACGAGGCCCTCGAAATGCGACAAGACCACGGGTTGACCAACCTTCCTACTGCCACCGCCTTCAGGTGCGAAGCAGGGAGCCCTAGCCCCCGCCCGGCGCTGCGCGGGCCCGCCACGGCGGCCACTCACTTCATTTTCCTCGAAAGCCTCGTTCAGGCGGAAGATATAGTTTCAACCTTCGGATCTCTACTGGCATAGCCGTGCCGAGTGGAAAGATCCCGATGAAGAATCTACGATGATTCATGACGTTTGGGAAAATAGCTTAGTTGGTTAGAGTGCTGGTCTGTCACGCCAGAAGTCGCGGGTTCAAATCCCGTTTTTCCCGGTGAAACTTGAATCAGATTTCCTACAAGCAACGTCTCTGGGAAAAACCCAGTCTTGACTGCTTCTCGAATTTTCTAAAATTTAGTAATGACACGAGTTATTCTCCCTCCGATGGTCCACCCCGCCAAATTCCGTCCGGGAGGGATGGAAGGAGAATGGGAATCGGGATGATGCTCCGGAAGATGGGAATTATCCGTGCAACGATGCTCCGAAGCGTGGTTATTATCCGAAAGAAGGGAGGGAACCTTCGAAATTTACTAATTAGGGAGGAATGACAGGGAAAAGGGCGACTCCGTGGGATGTCTCGATAACAGAACTGACGGGATTGTACGTGGGTATAGTATCGATGAACATATTAAGAATTTCGCTACGACGCAGGGACTTTCCGAACAACTTTGGGATTTGAATGCGAATGATTGGGAGAGTTGGTTAGGCTGTTTCGACAAGTACAACCTGTCATTGGAGGTGTGGCAAAAAATTGCACCGCAAAAAAAAAGGGAGATTCGATATCGAAAATTTGAATGGATTCAGAGGGATCGGGGGAAGCTTTCTCGCTGAGCACGAATATGTCCTTCGTGAGAAACGAAACGATTATTCCATCTATACCGAAACCCCGTTCCTCAACCTAAAGTTGTGTTTTTTTGCGGTTTGGTGATTTTCTCACCAAACCTGAAATGGGAGTTTATAGATCATTTGAGTTTTTACAAATCGGAAGATTAAGAACATGAACTTCTCAAATAGCTACACCTGGTTCTGGGCCGGTTGATGCGAATACTATCGGAGGAGGAGCGGGATGTGCTAGTAACGGAATACCCATCATGGGTAACATAGTCCGAGCAACACTGGAAAATGTGACTAAAGTATAACCAGCCACTTTATTGGCAAATAGACATATTCCTAAGCCCGATGCACGAAAACCGAGAAGAATCGACTCGACTTTTATTCGATAATTCAGACAGGGATTTCACCACCGAAAGTCCTACCACAAGTAGAATGGCTAAGTCCTTAAAAACACCCAGCGGCGAGGTAACCGTGAAAGGAAAAACAGGGCCGAAGGATTATCATCCATCTCAGCAGCCGCGGAGAGCTCCTCCTGATCCGCGGGCAGATTCTGCTACTTCAGTTTCATGGGCAGCGTCATCGTATGCATCCGCATAGGTTTCGTGGACCTGAGCTCCTTTCGCCGCAATTTCCCCCATGGCTTTCTTTTGTTAACCCCCCCTTCCCTTCTGAAGTGTCAGCCAACTCCTATAATCCTCTTTCCTCCCCTTCCAAGAAAACCATGCTTGGTTGGATCAGTGTGGGCTGATGTTTTGTCCCACTGGAAAAGCCGCCGAATTCGTCACCAACTGGAAAGCGGAAGCGACTCACTGTCTCGTCTCATTCTCGGAGGCGGGGATGCTCTCAAATAGCTAACAGTGCTTTCGACTAAAGTTCCATTTCCTGGCACGACGGAGCTTATACTGTTTATTCGTGCAACGGTGCACGACGCTCTACCATCCCATTTAGAAATGATTCCGCAACCATTTGCGTACTTGAACGCAAACTGAATAGTAGTAATTCATGCTATTCCTCGAACTCAGACCACAGAGCTTCCTAAGAACTGGGAAAATGCTATGAATCTGTTTAAATAGCTTCGCCTCTTGCCCTAAAAGTCGCTCCGAAAATGTCACTTAAAGTCTTTTAACTGGGGGAAACAAAACCCACTAGACGAACAGCTACTAATACCTCCTCGTTATATACTGATATTCATTCCGAACTCGAAACACTAGAGATTGAAATAGCAAATAAAATCAATTCGCGCGTAAATCGTACTTATATTCCGTTGCTCTTCCCCGTCCGTTCTTGATATTTATGGCAGTTTAAAGGCTGGCAAAAGAAAAGGGCTAACCGCATTTCTGGACTTGTGCCGAGGGAGAAGGTTCCTGCTGGCCGGTTTCTTTCCTCATCAGGAGATAGGTTACACCTATATGCTTTGCTTCAGTTTCCTGTTCGGTAGAAGTTTCCTGCTTTAGGTGAGTGCAGGGGAGAAGCAAGGGAAAAGCAGAGCGCTTCCATGAAGGGAAAAGCAGATGGAAAAGCTTTAGGTTCCGGGAAAAGCTTTAGGTTCCGGGAAAAGCTTTAGGTTCCGGGAGAAGCTTTAGGTTCCGCTTCTGGCAAAGGTTTAGAAAAATGGGTTCAAGAAGGTTAGGTTCTTCAACGGCGCCACTCGAGATGGAGGCTTAATTACTCCTCCATCGGGAACCCAGGGGAACCGCTTTGCCTAGCTGATCCTTCTAATACTCAATTCCGGCAACATGAATCCTCCATCGGCAGGGGAACCGCTTCCTGTTTCTTCCTGCCTGCAAAGCCTAGCTTCATCATCTTATTCGTGATCGCTTCCCCGGAATGCTGCCAGCAATAATCGAAAGAGGATTGGGATCGAGGGGAAGAAAAAGAAGCGGAAAGCTGTTGTTCATTCCCATGGAACAGATTCGAAGTCTGTCGGGGAAGAGCCACTTTCCCAACCCAAAAAAAAGTGTTGTTGCCCTCAAGTTTTCCTGCTAGCCCTTGCCGTTGCTAAAAGTGCCATAACATTTTTATTGACCCAATTTCCCCTCTCTCCTCTCATGAAGGCTAGCGTTTTCGCGCGCGGGAACCCGACAACAAGAACGCGGGGTCTACAGGTCAAACGCCTCCAACGAGTGCTACTTTCCCTGCTCGTACGCTGGCCTTCTTGCCTTCAAATGATTGGGTTCCCCGATTGGTTATGACGCGAACCCGCTAGATCAGCCAAAACCATCTGCTCATCCCACTGAAAGCCACTCCACAAGAACGAGAGTGCTCAACGATGGGCAAGCTCCTTCCACTGAATCCGCTGATGCGTGGCTAATCGAGGCTACGAGGCACAGAGCCAAAATCCGGGGTCCCTTCTGGGCTGGGAAACCTGGATAAGTTCATAAGTTCTAGGCCCCTAGAAAAAAACTCTGTTCTGCCCGCCCATCGTCCGAATCATTCGTCCGGAACCGAGCTGCCAAGGCTGGAAGCGAGCATTTGATCCGGTTCACGCGTGAAGGAGAGGTGTAACCACACAGACATTCCGTGGGATGGTAAGGTGGAACCCCCCCATTCCCCTAATAAAATGAATGAATTCTGCAATACGGGGAAGAACGGTACGAAACGATTCCAATGGTTCCCCGGGGTAGGTAGGGATTCAGGTAGGTATGACATAATTTTTTGGAACGGAAATCGAATTATTGGGGGGAAAAAATAGTACTACCAGTTGGATGCAATACATGTGTATTATTTCATTCAATACTGAATCACCCACGGAAATGGCACCTGAATCAATTACCATTTTAACCAATCGAATTGATCGATACGAGTCGATCTTCTATTCCGCTGGATAACCGAAGCAATGGATAACCCAATAGCAGCTTCGGCAGCTGCGACGGCTATTACGAATATGGAAAAGATTTCTCCCTTCATTTGTTGATCGTCAAGAAAATTGGGGAATGCTACGAGATTTCTATTGACGGCATTCGGAATCAGCTCGAGACACATCAGTGCCCTAACCATGTTTCGACTCGTGATTGATCCGGAAGAGCCACCCGAAAAGCAAGCGATTTTCCCGCCATTTCCCGAGCCATTTCTTTTCCGAATTCCAAATCCTGCCATTTTCCCACCTTATAGAATGCATGCATGCCATTTTTCCACCCGAAAAGCAAGCAAGCTCCGATTCGATCCAAAATTCATCGTCGAATATTCCGTATCAGTCACCGACGTTATCGTATAATAATAAGAAATGATTGTTGCTTTCGCTTCCATTACGGGTAGAATTCTTTCATTCTCTCGAAGATCAACGTAAAGTAAGATTAATCGTCTCGCTTGGCATGAATCATTAGGGTTTTCTGGTTCTGCGTTCTCGGTTCCTCGAAGAGATTCCAGGAGATTTCGACCGGAAGGAAGATAAAGGTCTGCCGAAATCACAGCGGGAAGGCCTCAGGCTGCCCGACTCACCACCCTTTCTAGTTAGTTCGAATCCGACTTCCGTTCATTATGACTGCAAGGCTTGTTGTGACGACTTCCAATTCCAACCGTGGGTTTTCGAGCATACGCTGAAAGTGGTGGTGCCTCCCCGAAAATCCCGCTCAAATCCCCGCATCCCGCCGGCAACACAACGGCCCGTAAGTGATCGCCTAGATCTACCCTCGAGGAGGACGAGGGTTCATCAGCGGAGCGGTTCCCCGATGGACTACTGATCGCATCCTCTTCGGGAGGCCCTGCCCCGTGTCTCCTCCTCCATGAAGGGATACATCCATATTGGTTCTGGATTAGCTCAGTCGGTAGAGCAGTGGACTGTTAATCCATGGGCCGCAAGTTCGAGTCTTGCATCCGGAGTTGGGAGCCAAAGGCAAAAGAAACCGAAAAATTTCATAGAAATACTTTCTTTTGTTCACTGAATACGGTCCACCGGGATAACGTGAAGGGAAGCCTGCTAAGCGCCTGAAAGCTCACTATAAGCAATGCCTCAGGCTTATGGAATTCGAACAAGAACTTCAAAATGAAACCTTGAGACGAGTCGTCGGGCATATACAGAAGTTCATAACATGGAGTGTGGTTTGGGCGATGCAAAGCAAGTATGGCTTTGTATCATGGAGCAGTTTCTATCGAACCTCCGAACCCCAAATCACATCATCATTGAATAGGGTTCGGCTCAGAGAGAGTTGAACTGGATCAATGAAAGAATAAATACTCGAAGAAAGGTCTTCACGCCCTTCCCTTCCCTTCCCTTCCCTTCCCTTCCCTTCCCTTCCCTTCCCTTCCCTTCCCGCGTGGAGGAGGAACCGTCCAGTATCCCCTCCGTCTTCAAGTATTTCCTTGAATCTGCAAAAACTATCCGGAAACTCAGAAAATATCTCGTTTCCGCGTTTTTAACCAAAAAACCGAGTTTGATCCTGGCTCAGAATGAACGCTAGCGATATGCTTAACACATGCAAGTCGAACGTTGTTTTCGTCCCTTCATGGAACAGTTGAAAACAAAGTGGCGAACGGGTGCGTAACGCGTGGGAATCTGCCAAACAGTTTGGGCCAAATCCCGAATAAACGAAAGCGAAAAAGCTTCGATAAAGCGTTAAAGCGCTGTTTGATGAGCCTGCGTAGTATTAGGTAGTTGGTTGGGTAAAGGCTGACCAAGCCGCAGATGCTTAGCTGATCTTTTCGGACGATCAGCCACACTGGGACTGAGACACGGCCCAGACTCCGTGGGGAGGCAGCAGTGGGGAATATTGGACAATGGGCGAAAGCCTGATCCAGCAATATCGCGTGAGTGAGTGAAAAACGTCGCGTTAGCGAGGAAGGGCAATGCCGCTTGTAAAGCTCTTTCGTCGGGTGCGCGATTGTGACAAGACTCGAGGAAGAAGCCCCGGCTAACTCCGTGCCAGCAGCCGCGGTAAGACGGGGGGGGCAAGTGTTATTCGGAATGACTGGGCGTAAAGGGCACGTAGGCAGTGAATCAGGTTGAGAGTCAAAGGCGCCAGCTCAACTGGCGGAATGCTTTCAAAACCAATTCACTCGAGTGAGATAGAGGGGAGTGGAATTTCGTGTGTAGGGATAAAATCCGGAGATATACGAAGGAACGCCGAAATAGCGAAGGCAGCTTTCTGGGTCTCTACTGACGCTGGGGTGCGAAAGCTTGGGGAGCAAACAGGATTAGATACCCTGGTAGTCCATGCCGTAAACGATGAGTGTTCGTCCTTGGTCTGCGGATCGGGGGCTCAGCTAACGCGTTAAACACTCCGCCTGGGGAGTACGGTCGCAAGACTGAAACTCAAAGGAATTGACGGGGGCCTGCACAAGCGGTGGAGCATGTGGTTTAATTCGATACAACGCGCAAAACCTTACCAGCCCTTGACATATGAACACTTGACGTATGAACACTTGACATATGAACAAGTGTGCTTGTCCTTAACGGGATGAAACGAAAATTCATACAGGTGCTGCATGGCTGTCGTCAGCTCGTGTCGTGAGACGTTTTTGGTTAACTCCTATAACGAGCGAAACCCTCGTTTTGTGTTGCTAAGACATGCTGCTCTCAAAGGATCAATGTCATCATTCACCCCCTAAAGCAGGAACATAGAACATGGGCTTCCGGCGAACGGTTCCGACGAGCGAGCCACCCGGTAATGGATGGTAAGTGAGCCGGTACCTGGGCCCATGAATCTGTGTTCAGTCTTAGGCCGGGATTGATGACACTCCCTCTGTGCCGATGTTGCACTCACAAAAGACTGCCCGTAGTTCTACTATGGAGGAAGGTGGGGATGACGTCAAGTCCGCATGGCCCTTATGGGCTGGGCTACACACGTGCTACAATGGCAATTACAATAGGAAGCAAGGCCGTAAGGCGGAGCGAATCCAGAAAGATTGCCTCAGTTCGGATTGTTCTCTGCAACTCGAGAACATAAAGTTGGAATCGCTAGTAATCGCGGATCAGCATGCCGCGGTGAATATGTACCCGGGCCCCGTACACACCGCCCGTCACACCCTGGGAATTGGTTTCGCCCGAAGCATCGACCAGGGATCACCCATTACTAAAGTGTTCCACGCCTAGTTGAGTGTGGCCCACTTTGGTATTGGTGGTCTTCTTGGCGCATACCACGGTTGGGTCAGTGACTGGGGTGAAGTCGTAACATGGTAGTCGTAGGGGAACCTGTGGCTGGAGGGAATCCTAAAGGAAGGCGCCAGCGTCCCTCCATTAACTGTACTAACGTCGGTAAAGTCAATTCGTTGGGTAAATGGCCGGGCGCTATGCGCGAGGAGAAAGCGCTATGCGCGGGGAAAGTTAGGCAGATTCGGGCTAACAAGAAATGCACTTTCCCAGGACGGCAGATTACTTTGGCCGGGCAGAAGTGGGCACTTTCCTTTAGGGAGCCACGTGCAAATCCACTGAGAATGGAAATTTCGTATATAGAATCCGCAATTGGACCATGGAGTGCAAATCCACTGAGAATTGTCCAAGGAATGGAAATTCAATCTTGCTTTCTTTGGCGTACCCACCGCGGAAAGGCATCGATTCCGGGAAGGAATTTCGGAATTGCGTATTCTAGTGGATGCGGCAAAGGCTCGCCGCACCCACCAAGAAGTTGGGCTCGCACTATCGTATCTGTTGGGGGAGCGTTGGCTCGCACTCCCCGGCAAGTTGAACGGTTGAATCATGTTGGCACACCATCGACTTTCCCTCGGCACCATTCCACGGGTTCGATTCCGGGATAGCCTTAAACTGCCATGAATATCCCCAGCTTTAATAACCAACACCACAAGACATGCCTGGAAACGGAAGAATGATTACAGAGCAAATGGCGACGAGTATCAAGGGAAAATTGAGGATTCTACAGGACGACTTCGCCGAACACATGGGCACGCTAAGAAACTTCCCCGGCCGCCCGGGGCCAGGCGATCTCAGTGAGCTCTCGGAAACCCTTTTTGTTATCCGTGACGCCACCCTGCCGGATATGCAATCGGTAGCGAGGCCTTTGGTGCAATTCGGACCGCCGTTCGATGAGTTGATGGAAGCTATAGACTGGGCTCTCGCCCCCCTGTGGCAAACCCCGCTTCCAAATTCACGCCGAGGCCTTCAGCCTATCCTGCCCCTATTGACACGAGTTGGGATCAAGTGGGAACTCACCGTAACCGAGATCACCGAAAAGGTAAACCTGGGGTTGGACGTGCGAATATGGGATTATTTCGAGCCAAATGTGTTTCTTTTTTATTTTCCTCCTATTTATGAATTTGCCCCTATTTATCTCTATTTAGTCATCAGTTTGCTACTTTCCTTGATCCTAAGGGGTTTATGGCATTATTACAGAACAAATGCTTCTAATATAAAGGCAACGAAAGCTCACAGAGGAACCTTAAATTATTGGCCTGCTCAAAGAAGTACTGCAGCTCGTTTAGTCCCAATTCTTCTTATAACCAATGTTCCAACTCTGCTTTTGCTAAATCTTATGTTATTTCGGTATATTCATGCGGGAATGGAAGAGATTCTGGCAGATCATGTTCACCATGAAGTCACACGAAATCGGATCTTGATTCTCCTTAGAATCCTCTTGTTAGTTATTATCAAAGATTTCCGCTTGTTTCTTGTTCTCCATTAATTGATTATTTTCACGGGTGGCCCTCGCGGGTCACCCCCCCCCGCACCGATAGCTCAATCGGATAGAGTACCTGGCTTCGAACCAGGTGGTTAGAGGTTCGAGTCCTCTTCGGTGCACACTCCGTTCCCCTTTCCGGCTCAATCCTTGTGTTGTATTTGCCAACAATAAAAGTCGAAAAATGCGCTTAGCGCGCCTTTTTACCCTTCGCCCTTGCCGACGGAATATCGGAAACTTTTCATCACAACCACATTGATAACCTTATAAATAAGGGAAACCTCAATCTCACCACGCTAATCGCTCGCTTCCGCTCGCTTCCGAACTTGTTTTTAGCCAAATAAGCGAATTAGCTAACTCTTTTCCCGGCGTAACCAATAGCAGTGCCGGGAGAGTCCGCTCCGTAACCAATCAGTAGCAGCGTTGGTGGGCTCCTTCCGTCCCTAACCTACAGCAGTGTAGCGAGAGTCCCGGTAAGCCTATCAGGTCCAGTGCTAGCGAGAGTCTCGGTAGCCTAGCCGGTCCAGTGCTACGAAAGCCAGTCAGTTAGCGAGTACGCTAGGGAGAGTCCCTAAGGTAACCAACCTATGGCAGTTGCTAGGGAGGGTCCGGTCGTTTCCCTCCACTAACCCCCCATCAGTTTCGAACTTAAAGCCCTTCGGCATCCCCACCTCCAACTTGAGTGTCACTTGCTGAAACCCCCTGCACGAGGGTCGTAAGCATCGAAGAACTTCCTAATGGTATACCGCCAACCGTATGCCGCTATCACTGGAGAAATCAGTGATATTAGAAATGACAATACCGGGTCAGAAGTTATCCCTCGCACACTTGTTCCCACTGCTCGAAGTTTTGAAAACGTAGCGCTTTCTTTTTCGAAGTGTTCTTCCAGGTTGCTAGGACAATGACCAACCATTAGGTTTAATTTGTGTTTGTTCTATATACGAGATTTTTCAAATAAATGGCACCTTTGGTTTTCCCGTAGCCATGACCTGTAGCCATCCCTTGTCCTACCTGTCAGTTGCGGATAACGGGAATCGAACCCATATCCTCTGCTTGGAAGGCAGATAATCTACCGTTAATCTATATCCGCCTAAGTTTCGTTCCCGGGGTGTTATAAAGAGATCATTCCTATAATACGAATCGGCCGAGGCGCGGGCTTGGCCTTCCATGCGCAAAGACTTTGCCCCGCTCAAGCACCTAGTAGAATGTGAGTGATGGATCATTCGTGTTCAATTCATTTCATATACGATAATTCATGGAACGCTATCGATGAAAACTTCCCGTTCGTATCTCTCCGATTCAAGAGCAATCAAGCCAAACCAACAAGAATTCGGAATGGAAAAATTATTGACCTGCCGCGCTACGCTTGGCTTGATGGGGTCCCCCGAATCACCACAATTGGAAAAGGAGTTACGTATATATAACGACAGCGTGATTTATCTGAAAAACGAAGGGGTAAAATCTTTTCAAACAACACAAAATTCCAAATTCTGACAAATCCCGGCTGCCCTCACGGGCTTAGAAGGCACGTTGGTAGGCCTAATATTAATCAGCCCATCTCGTGCTAATGCGTCATTTCGCTCTTTCCGCGAAGAGATCGAAATTCGAATATTGCACCATTCCATGGCACTTCACTTGTGGCCCAACGTTGACCCTGAATGAAAGGTGAGAAAGACGTACAGTCCAATCTCGGTCGAAAGACAAAGCTAGGCCGTGCGACTTGCATGCAGGGACATAAGAATTTTTAGGCAAATGGCCCTTTTCCTTTCCTGAGATTGAGTGATAAGAGATCGGGTGCCAAGTGCCAATCGATCGCTGTAGCCGGCCTTCAACCATTACTGGGGATGGCCCACGAGGTGTAGCGCAGTCTGGTAGCGCATCTGTTTTGGGTACAGAGGGCCATAGGTTCGAATCCTGTCACCTCGATTACTGCCGCCATTGGGCAGGTAACATTTCGCTCCGTCCCCTTTTCACTCGTGGGAATCTCCCAGCTACTACAGACGGGATAAATGCTCAAGAAGTGGGTTTTCCACCATTCTTTTCCTTTGTTGTTACCTGATTACTGTCTACCATGGCGAAACCACCCATCAACGCCATTGCGGACCACTTTCCATCGTGACGTACCTTCGGGACTCCCATATCCAAAGCTGTAGGAAGTGGAGCGTGATTGGGCCATATGCCAACCTGGCCACTACTCGTAGATGGGACGATTTCTCGAACCTCAGAATTCCGAACAGTTCGATTAGGAGCCATTACACGAAGATTCAGTACCATCCCTTTCATTGACCCTCCACTTGTAAGGTTGCAGCCTTTGTGGTGGCTTCATCGATGTTGCGCGGGAGATTATCCAATTCCCCAGGAAGAATCATTTGAAATCCCTTAGCTTAGTGGTTTCTGTTAAACTAACATATTTCCCTGGAGAACCAGTAAATACTTCTGCTACCCCTCTCCCCAGAAGTTTCGGGTCGAGTGAACTCCGTCCCTGGCTTCTTCAACCGCACATCGAAGTCAGCCCGAAAGCGCAAGAGATCGATCCTTTAGTGTCGTATTCCGCTGCTGGCTCATACCTCCACCCTTTCCCTCGGCTATTGTTGTGCCTTCCCGCGGAAGAACCAACGCATGATGTCAGAGTCTTAGTATGTGTGCTACCTCTCCGGCATTTAGTGCTGCTTCTTGGGAAATCTCTAACAGGCTTCTTGGACGGCCGGACATTGTCTTTGAAGGCTAGTTCCCGCGGGAACCCGCTAGGCTCCCTGCCCTTTCTGGTGGCGGGTCGGAATCCTTCAGTCCCTGTTTGCTACTAGCCTCTCTATTAGAAAGAAAGGCGGGTGCTACGGAATACAAGGAGTCGGGTTTTCGGGTGCAAGAGATGAGGCATGGTCCAAGCCCATTCGGACAGATGTACCGGTATGGCATGTCGGACAGACATGAGAGTCAGCAGCATCCGATGCACCATGGATAAAACGGATGAGGAGATACCCCCCCGCTGAACCCCGTTTCTATCAGATAGAAAGGGCCAAGTAGAGCATCATTGCTTTTCCCCCTCCATGTTCCCCTTCCCTGGCAACGTGCGTGTTAAAGTGTTTGATTTCGAAAAACAGTTAAAGAGGCGGCCGTCCTCTCAACGCATCTTCGATTTTTTCTGAACACGACTCTGCCGGCCGGTTTGCACGACGTTAGCTGGCAAAGGGCTATCTCCTATATAGGTAGTGTCTGGATTCGAGGCACTATCAGGGTACATTGATTCCCTTCCCGTGTGCTGTTTCTGATCGGCCTTTCGCTTTCCCGTTGATTAACCAATTCAATAGTCAGCAGGATTGGCTTTACCCTTGGTTGACCGACCCAATAGTAAGGGGTTGGTGAAGGGTTCCGACCTTCCGGCACCCTGAAGATGCCTTCGCTGGACGGACACATCCTGCCTTCGGCTTCATGAAGCCAAGAGGGCTTACCAACGACTCGGGAAACGGGAAAAGATTTGATCTTTTCGTGACACCAACGCAATCTGGGCATAATTCAGAGCGATTCCGTATTCGGCGTAATATACGATGCTTATTGGAGAAAAGAATTCCAGCTCCGAATTCGAAGAGAGGAAAATTATGGATAACTTCAAGAACAGAAAGGACGCAGAGAACCAACAAAACCAAGATCACTTCTCGAAAGGAACACAGAGCACAGAGATAGATAACCAAGAATACGAAAAGGGCCTCTTCCTTCGTGAAGCTTTATTTTCTGTTGGAGATCCAGTCAGCTACAAGATCAGTGATGGACCAGTCTATCTTTCACACTGATTTGTTGAATTGATATTTCGGATCGAGTCCCGGGTTGAAGGGTCGCCACAGGGCTTGGCAGCTCCTCGGCAGCTCCTCGTGTGTGGTGCGGGTTCGTCCCTTCATTGATGATGGTTGCACCCTCATTAAACCTCCAGTAGAATAGAGATGATCGCAAGTGCTCTGATCTCTCGCGGATGAGAAACCCCTACGTGAGAATCCACAGTTAGGGGCTCGGAGCAAGAACCCTCGCCCGAAGGGCCCTCGAAGAAGCCAACCCAAGGGCCTAGAAATGCTATCATTAGAATCTAACTTCATATATCTGCTGGCAATCGTATGGGAATCGAGATAAGGTCACTGTAATGGTTTACGTCTGAGAGATGCCTGGGAAAGATGCTTGCTGGAAAGCTCTTGGTCAAGTCTTTATCTTATCTAGAAGTAGTTCGAATAGGATAGGCGGAATGGGTTGAGAGATAGCTGTATTTCGGGGTATCTGGCAGCAGGGTCTCGGGTATGGAGAGTATCGGTCAGTGGATCACGACTAGTCGGGGTATATGAAAGACCTGGTAAAAGCTATACAGAAAGGCTAGATGGAGGGCTGGAGGTGGGCGAAGATTCCCCCCGTATCAGCAGCTCTTGAGGTCAAAAAAAAGGTCAAGTCTTTATCTGGATGGTGGAGCGAAAGCCGCATTCAATTCAATATCTTTCTCAGCCTTTCAGCGAAGCTGAGAAAAACCAAATGGAGTGTCATGACAAGAACTAAAATGAAGAAATCTGTGAACATTGATTCGTGGATTCATTTGTATTTGTTTTTAACGGGGATTATGAAATCCAGACTTTGACCTTACACCTCAGATTCCACAACGAGTAGACGTTTGTGCTTCCGCATAATCAATTAAAGCTACCTCCCCCCTCTTCCAGAGGTACAGGCGGGGGAGGCTCAAACAGGCATCACATTATATACGAAATTACCTAGCTTTCTCGGCTTTAATGCCAATAACAGCAGAGAATTATGGTTGAATGGGAAAGGGTTAGGGCAAGGAAAAAGGGAATGTGCGGAGCACGGGATTTGGGATAATATATAGTGGGAGGACTAATAATAAGGATAATGAGTAGCAGCTGGCCCGGGCTCTACACAATTCCACTCAACGGTGCAGGGGCGTAGGGTTTTGGTTAACTTGAAGGGGCGGGCAGCGGGGCCAGGTAAGTTGGGGCTGTTTCTGAGATGTCTGTACGAGGTTTGTCGCATCGCCCTGAGCCTACGAATCCGAGGCTACCGAATCCGGTAGCGAGCCCGGAGACGTAGAAACGGGCTCATTACTAACGGATGCGGGCTCCCAACGCTCCGCGTGGTGACCCACCCAGCCAGATGTGGGCGGAAGCAGGGCGAAAAAAGCTTTGCAGGTAACGACTAGAGTTTACGGGAGAGGGATTCGAACCCTTAACCTTTGGTCTTTTATCCAAAGACCATTGTTCTACCATTTAAACTAGTCTCCTGTTTTTCCTCACAAGAGGGCAGGGGCGGGCCATATGCTTCGTATTGGTACGGAGAGGGAGATCTCTAACCTCGCCATACGTGGTAGTAATCGCTATGTTGCGAAGGAGACGTTATTGGCTTACAGGGAACCGCTTCCTGCAAAGCCTAGCTAATCCTTCTATTATACCCAATTCCGTGGGACCCAGAGCTATATCGTTCCATCTCTAGAATTCCGTGTAGTGCATGCATGCTTCAGGGCACTGAATGGGATTCGAACCCGGTAGCTCCAATTTAGCTATCAGTGCTGGGGGGAAAACCAATCTATGGATCCTTTTTCTGATCCTTTTTCTGATCCTGATCCTTTTTCTGATCCTTTTTCTTGCTTGGTTTTAAACCAAGCATGCTTCTCGGGGTGTTGAAGCATTGAACCTCTATCACCCGGCCCGGGATTTGGTGAAATTCCTCATTTCTCAGGCTTAAATGATCATTTCGAATGGACAACGCAGAAGTCGTATCCCCTTCCCTTCCGTATCCGCTCTTGATACTCGCCGGCCCGTTATTTCTACTCACTATAGTGCTCCCCTGCCTGCTATTTCACTTCAGTGCTCCCCTGCCCGCGTAACATTACGAGAGGGTTAAGAGCAGCGACGGCGGCGATGTAACAAGAGGAAGCTAGAAAAAAAGGGCTATGAGAATATGAGGGACTCCCTTCTAAGAAAAAGAAAGTGTCGATTGCCTATTCTTTAAGCACTCATGAGAAACTAATCTCTCCTAAGGAACCCGTATAAGAGGTATTCATTTCTAACAATCCTAAAGTCTTTAAGGTTTTGACCATTTTGTGTAACCACTGAGATGCCCCAAAAACACTGGAGTACGGAAAGGAAACACTGGTGTTAAAGCATTCTTTGAGAACCACATCCTGTTCTTCCTGGATGGATGATTTGCTCTGCTCGACGCCATCGTGCGAAAGTTGTTTTCACAATTTGGGAATTCAACTGATTTTAGGTGATCCATCTTTATGTAACATAACATGAGGGGTGCTATGAAAAACACGTAACCGACCGGATTGCGTGAAATGGGTAGATCGATCTGGTTGGGGCATTCTTTGGAACTTCAGGAAGAATCATCCAGGGTTGTGGTTTTTTCTTCTTCATGCCTATAGAGGTTAAAGGCCCCTGCCTGCCTCCAACAACCCTATGCTACTGGATCACTGCCCCAGTGCTTCACTCGACTGGACCCCTTCAAACCCCTGGATTTTAGCTGATAACTCTCCAGCCCCCTTCATTGAGGAATTATGGTGGGATGCCGAGGTCTACTGCCGGTTTTTCCACCGAGCCCACGGGAAAACGCGAAGCGTTTCGCCCAACCTTTCAGGCCTTCCGAGTTCTACCACTGATTCACTGTCACGGAGGTCCACCAGTCCTTCATGGGAAGTATGGGTCGATGCCGAAGGTTGGTATGTGGATGGCTGTCGTTAGGAAGGTGTTGGATGTACGCCGGCCTTTCCTATAGCTTCTTTTTCAATCGAGGGAAATATCCAGGCTTATTAATGTCCCTAGTGTGAATCAAACCTTCCCTTTAGAGATAGCCTGGTTCATCGGTCTGTCGAATGTGAAATTCTCGGGACGGGATTCCCCAACTGAATCCTCGCCGGCGGGCGGCCTTTCGGATTTTGTTCTCCGATTCCCCGCTGCCTTCCCCCTTGTGCGGTTTCGTAATGCTCCTCACCCACAATCCAGGGTTGTGACGTGGTTGAAGTCGAATCCAAGGGATCCGCAGCCGGATAAATACCTTTAGCTGCTAGTCCTCTCGAAAGCACAGTAGTAGCATCTGGGTGTGCGGATGTTGTAGCAGGAGCTGGGTCAGTCGAATCATCTGCAGGTACATAAACAGCTTGAATAGAAGTTGTCGATCCTTCCTTGGTGGAAGTAATTCTTTCTTGTGGGGATCCCGTTTCTGTACTAGGAGTTGGTTGATGACCCACGGCGGAAGGCATTCTACCCGATAAAGCAGAAACTTCTGATCCTGCTTGGACGAAACGAAATGTGTTGTCGATGGATAAAAGGACATCTTGCTTGTTGACATCTCGGGAATATTCAGCCATTGTCGGAGCAGTTGAACCGACTCTCATACGAGCTCCTGGTGGTTCATTCATCTGACCATGAACTGGAGCCACCTTCGATTCTGATATATCTTGTTCATTAGTAACTTTCGATTCTTTCGTTTCCATGTAAAGATCATTACCCTCACGAGTACGTTCCCCCACCCCACCAGATACAGATACACCTCCGTGAGCCTTGGCGATGTTGTTAATCGATTCCATGATAGGAACCGTTTTTCCCCGGGCATTTCATTGCTGATTGGTTGATGGTGGAGAGTCACTAGTTTCACCCTCCCTTCCCCCGGAAATCTCGTATATAGAATGGCTTGCTTGCTTGCCAAAAGCCCCTGCAAGCGGCGAAGTTCTTCAGCTACCCATTGAGAGGTATAGGGAGAGCCGAAAATCCCGAGAAAGAAAGAAAAAGCAGAGAGATAAGATATACTGGCCCTTACTATGGAAGGTCGGAGGAGGAAAGCCTTACCAGCAGGCACAGGAGCAGTTATCACGAAGGATTGCTAACCTCTAGAGCATTGGCATCTCATGAGCTGGTCCTCCTTATGTACCTAGTGGATAAGATGATCCAGGCCAGAATAGGTATCCCCCTCAGCCTAGAGAATGACGGGCTGCTCTTTCTTACCCGCACGAGTGAAAAGAAGCAGGTTATGACCTATTTGGACAGGTTTATGAGGGGAACCAGCCAAGACTTTCTACAGCTAGAGATCCCTTTGGAAGGTAAGGATTAAAGTTGGAAGGGTAAGGCACCTCCCGCCCACACGCTCAAAGTCTTCCGCCCACTCCCCTCCCTCACAATGCTTTTTCTTTCTTTCTGCCCCGGCAACGGAAATTTCGTATATAGAATGGCTTGCTTTACCAAGAAGCCTGTTCTCATTCTCGGGAAGTTCAAATCCTCTTCAGTGCCACATCGTTTCATTGACTCGGAAGAAAGCCGGCATGTGTGCCCGCCTACCGTTCAACTAACAAGGATGAAAATGCTACATCGTTTCATTTACTAAGAAGAAATCAACGATTTTATCCACAGATGATAAAACAGTAGTCTTATTGCTAAGAATCGATTCTTAAAAAGGTCGATATAGGAGGCATAATTGGCTATCGACTCCTGCTCAGGTTGGAGTAAAAGCTGGTTGGTTTATACCTTGGCAGAGTAGCTGGTCGTGAAGAACACGAGGTTGGCTCGGCTGTAACACAACCCGGAAACTGCCGGGAGCTAGTAAGGCATGCAGGCCAAGGCCGACGGGAGGTACCCTTTTGGTGAGGGAGAGGCCGCTTTAATCCTTAGCATGCGCAACTAGTCGGTGAAAGATACGCATAGCAGCCCGATTGCAACGGAAGACTGTCGAGGAGACAGAGGAGACTGTCGGGAGTCGGCGAGGCAGGCTCCAACCAGTAGGGCTATATACCTTAGCGTGTAACTGATCGTTGAAATAGACGCAGGGAGACCCGAGCATGCCTCGTGGAGTCAGTTAGTAGCAGGCGCCCAACCTGGGGGAAGGAAGGCTGACCCTGGTCCCCAAATAAATATAGGAAACGGGGATTTTCTTTTCCAGTGCATCCTATTGGTAATAGCCAGTAGGAAGTAAAGTCCCCTACCCGGAGGGAAAACATGGTTGGGGGGAATGGTGAATACGATAAGTTACAGGGGCATTAGTATAGAGTTATAGGATAGGGTAGGAGTGGGGAATACTCTAAATGTACTGGAATGAATCCCAGGCAAGCTATGGTAAAGGGCGAAGGAGTGTTGCCTACCGAATCCCCTAAGGGGTACTTAACGGAAGCGAAGGGGAAGCGCAAGGACCTGAAAAGAGGTTACAGGCGAAGCAAGGAAAAGGCTTATTTGGAGTGAAATTCCGTAGAATAGAAAGAAGGCTAAAAAGAATCCTTAAAAAGATTCTGGGTGTGTGACTAGTCCCAAGCGAAGGCATCCCGGGGCACTGTGGCGAAGGGAGTGAAAGGCAAGGGTTGGAAGGAAAAGCGTGGAAGGAAGGAAGTGGGACTAGTACCGAGCGAAGGCATCCCGGGGCACTGTGGCGAAGCGGGGGAAGGCTTAGGGGCTTGGATAATGGAGCCCTCCCTTCGCTTTCATCCCTGTAGACCACTCTGTGGGGAAAAGCCTTCATTCTAGCTGGAGCCGGCAGGGAAGGGAAAGCGGCTAAGCGCCTAGAGGAAGCCAGCAGGGGATGGATAGCAAGCCAGCAGGGAATGGATACCGAGGAAGCAAGGGAAGGGTAAGCGCTTTCTCCTAAGCGCCTTCCTTCTCGAGAAGGCGGGGTAAGCGCTACGCGCTTTCCTGCTTCGCCCCTACCTTTTTAAGAAAAAAGGTAACAATCCCAGCTTGGGAATGAGATATTGAAGGCGCGCATCCCGGAACAACGCCACAACCTCTTCCGAAACCAAACCCCTTATCTGTGAATATCAAGAAATCACTCAGTAAAACCGGATAATCGGGGCAATATACCTCTAGACCCCCAATTCTCTGTGCATCACAAAGAAAAAGCGGATGCCTGAGGTTTCAGAGCGGCCGGGGCTTCAGAGCGATTGCCTGCAGCGAGCGATTGACAGAGAAATTGTATGCGAATTCTGAGCGGATTGTCTGTGGCTTTTGAGCGATTCACTGAGCGGGGCGGGATTCACTGAAGTGTCTGAGCGGATTGCCTGCGGCTTCTTAGCCATTTACTGAGTGAATGTCTGCGGATCCAGAGCCATTTTTAGTCATTCAGGGTGATTTCTTTTCATCAGCTGATATCGATCAATCTGTATCTCCCCGGGATTTTCAGCATTCAATCAATTTCCCTGCGCTTTTGATATCGATCGATTTGTATTTTCCCGGATTTTCAGCAGCATAAAATGGGGGATAACTAGAAACTGCCACAAATATAGGAAACTGCCCTGGATATAAAGCACCGAGGAAAAGGATTCGACGGAGGAGGAGGAGAATGAGATTATTTAAAGCTAGAGCAACGGAATAACTATCTACTATCTCAGAAGAAAGAATTACCAACTACTACACCAAATTGCCAGTGGATGAGATCGGTTGAGTGGTACCGGTTGGGGATGGAATTGCACGTGTTTATGGATCGAACAAGATTCAAGCGGGGGAAATGGTAGAATTTGCCAGCGGTGTGAAAGGAATGGCCTTGAATTCTGAGAATGAGAATGTAGGAATTGTCGTATCTGGTAGTGATACTGCCATTAAAGAAGGAGATATGGTCAAGCGCACTGGATCTATTGTGGATGTTCCTGTAGGAAAGGCCATGTCAGGTTGTGTAGTTGATGCGTCAGGAGTATCTATTGATGGAAAAGGTGGGGCGGCCGTTGGATCATCTGCGGTCAAAAAATGCGAGGCCGGAATGGCATACAGGCATGGGACTCACCAGAACCCGCGAAGGGAGGCCGGGACCATAGCATGTCGCAAAAGCACGATTGAAGGCGAAACGTCTCAGACGGATGAAGATCATCGTGCAAGCCCGGTGGTTTGGTGAGAGATGAGGCCGAAGGCTGGCGAATCGGAGTCTTTTTCGGGTGACCATGCCCCCGGCCAGATAGACGCGGATATGCTCTCTGCCTGCCATAGGCACATCATGGTCAGGCCCTTTTGGAGTGGCACCTTGGAGCCTGCGGGGAGCGGATTACCTATATATTGGGGACGGAAGACTGAACGACATCCCAGTTTGCCAAAAACGTAGGACCTTTCTTTTATGTATGGTCCCAACCATCTGCAGGTAGCACCGGCGAGATCCTCAGCGGGAGGAAAGCCCTGGAAAGAAGTCAGAGGGCCCATACCACCTGCCTACCTCTTAAGAACCTAGCAATGGGAAAGCACTTGGCGAATGCCAAGTAGAAGGAAAGGAGCCTATGCATTTGTCATGCCCTTCGAAACGAAATAACAAAGAGGCAAGCAAGTTTTACCTGACTACACTTTTCAGCCACTTCCCGTGGACTTCGGGAAACCGCGAAGCGCGTTTTCCAAGGTCCCCGGGGAAGAAAGGGCCACGGGGGGAGCTTGTGAGGGAGTTTCCACCTCCCCTTCGGCCTTTAGGGTTGAACAAGACCCAGATAAAGTCAAGTTAGAGAGCCGTGTAATGGGCGACTATTCCGCACGGTTCGGAGAGCACAACTACGATCACTCCTCCTCGGCAGAAGCTTGACCCTATCTTTGAGCGCGGTAGAATGGAGACGTGTAGAAGTTAAAGTCCCTGGGATTATTGCACGTAAATCTGTCCACGAACCTATGTAAACGGGGTTAAAAGCGGTGGATAGCCTGGTTCCTATAGGTCGTGGTTAATGAGAACCGACAATCGGCGACTGACAAACGGGAAAGACTGCTACAGCTATTGATACCATTCCGAACTAGAAACCAATCAACGCACAGGGCACCTCCGATAGTGAAAGATTGTTTCGTGTGTACGTAGCGATTGGATAGAAACGCTCAACTGTGGCATAATTAGTTAAGATTCTCCCGGAAGCCGGTGCTTTGGAATATTCCATTATTGTCGCAGCCATGGCTCTGGATTCTGCTCCTCTGTAATTCCCGGCACTATATCCTGGTCGTGCTACGGGAGAGTCTTCTAGGGATCATGGAATGCACGCATCAATCATCTATGATGATCCCAGTAAGTAATCAGTGGCATATTGATAAATGTCATTATCGTTACGTTGACTACCAGGTTGTGAGGTTTCCCTCGGAGATGTCCTCCATTCATATCTCTGTTTATCGGAAAGAGCCGCCAAAAGGTTGGACTAGACTGGTGCAGGCAGCTCGATCGCTTCACTCGTCACTGAAACATAAGCTGGAGACGTTTCTGCTTATATTCCTACCAATGTCATTCTCACTACAGATGGATAAATCTTCTCGGAAACTGAACTCTTCTACCGCGGAGTTCGGCCTGCTATTAACGTAGGATTACTCGTTAGTTGCGTTGGGTCTGCTGCTTAGCCGAAAGCTATGAAAGCACCTCGTGGCACCTCAAAATTGGAGCCGGCATAATATCGTGAAGTTGCCGCTTCTGCGTAATTTGGGTCAGACCTCGATCCTGCTACTTAGTATTCGCCACATCGCGGCGCTAGGCTTACTGAGGTACCTAAATAACCATAATATCCCCCGATCCCTATCGAATGACAGATTGTGGTCATCTTTGCGGCGGTCAATGGGTTCCCGGACTAGATCCCTTTGACACAGATCGCTTAATATGAAAAGCAGCTCCCTGAAAGAATCGAACCACACATACTTGAGAGTATCAAGGAGCAAAAGCTATTGAGTGAAGAAGTACAGAAAAATCCGGCTACATTCCGCCAAAGAATTGCCAGTTCTCTATCACCAGTAACAACTGGTTCATTCTAGCTCGGGGGATAAAGAAGGAGACCCCCCCCATTAAGGAGACCCTCCCTTCTGAAGTAAAGAGCCCTCAGCTCTAGATAAGTTCATGAAGAGCCCTCACCCTACATCATTTTCAGAACACAAATGAGCTAGCTCGGATGCGGCCTTAAAACCAGTAGGTACGTACGTAACGCTGCTGTCCTTGGTTCAATGACTAGTACTAGTGGCTGTGTTGCATGTTCAAGTTATCAGAAATCTCCATTCAAATGCGAGATTCGTTAGTTGGATGATAAAACACTGAAACAGGAAGTCTTGGATCGCCGCTCAACCCATGCATTACTGTGTGGAATGAGTCCTCCCTGGTGGTGGGTCCAGCGGGAGGCTATGGCCTAGTCGCCCGCCATATATTCTTATGGCCTAGAAAGACGGCTGACCCTATGTAACCGTAAGGCAGGTGGAGTGCCCCGGAGTGCCCCGTGCTTTCTCTCTTTTCGGGGAATCTGTGCGAGTCCCCCCGGCCTTACCCTTTGGTGCCGACGAAGCCTTTTTCCTCTCAAGAAACTGCCATAAATATCCCAGCGGCTTCTTGGTGGATCCCTTGCCGGATGCGTGGGAAAATTCATTGCGCTCTCGAAACGGAGCCTAGCGTTAGCGGGTTCTAGCAAAGGGCCAAGAGCCAGAAACCGGCATAGCTGGCTAGCCTACTATTATACCCAAATTTCCAACTAGAAAGAAAGGAGGGGTTGCCGGGAAGTATGGGAGCGGAGCCCTCTGCTTTTCCTTCTCTAGCTTCTTCAGATCAATCTCACTATCGTGTGGGTGCGGCCTGCCGGCCAGCCGAAGAAAAGCCGCATCCACTTCATGTAGGAATTCTTTTCAGCAGTCGTTGTGGAAACTGCTTTTTGTTTTGCAAGGTGGCAACGGCAAGCTTTTTAGCCGGATAGGAATCTCCGCTTGGCCAACATGCATGAAGGGCTAGCAAGAAAACTTTTTGCTTGCGAGGTGGCAACGGCAAGCTTCTTAGCCAGGTGAAAATCTCCTTCTGGCCAACTTCCATGCGGCTAGCGAGAAAACTCTTGAAAGTGGCTGGGGCTCTGGTTAGCAGCTAGGCTAGCAAGAAAACTTCTTGCTTGCAGGACTTGCCAGCAGAAACCCTGCATTTCGAAAACGCTCTGTCTATCCCTGAGCCTGCTTTAGGCGAGGAACTGGAGCTCCCTTCCGTCCAATCCAAGGTAGTGTAGCTAGTCGTCACGTACATCACCGGAAGAACTATTTTCGACTGGTTGTAAGCTTCAAAACATGAAAGGAGGACATTCATTTCCCCTGACCTGGGGCTTGAAACCAGGAACGGGCGAGTCTGGCATCTGATAGGCGCCTGGCATATTGATCCACACAGAACGGTGAAACCTTTCCAGACCATCAACGCGCGAAGCAACTTCCTCCAAGACCTAAAGGTTGGAACGGTTGGATTGTACGTGTCTAAATTCACGGAAGACGAACTATATTCATCGTCTTTGAATGTCGAAGACACGGGTTCGATTCCCGTGTTGGGATAACCCGCCAACTGCCATGAATATCAAGAACAGACCTCGTGTTGGCTTTGCCAACGCCTGTAATTTTCTAGGAAACCCTTCAATTCATCATGGCTCGCCGTCCACTGGAACAATTTGCTATTATTCCATCGATTCCCCAACGGATACATCAATTTCGAACATCAAGGAAAGAAAGCATACCGTACACCACCCCGGACTGCCCACCCCAATTATTGTGGTTTCTAAGATATCACACTAATACACGTCTCGAAATTTCGATCGATATTCGTTCCGCTGATTATCCTTCTCAAGAACGTAGATCCAAAGTAGTTTATAATTCACCAAGCATTCAATATAACTTATGCATTCGTGCTCAAATCGGTGTAGATGAAATTACTTCTGCAAGTTTGGTAATCAGTACATCTCCATCAGCCGGCTGGTGGGAGCGAGAAATGTGGGATACGTTTGGTTTTTATTTATCTAATTATCCCGATTCATGCTGTACATTAACCGATTATGGTTCTGAGGGTCATTCATTATGAAAAGACTTTTTGTCAAGTGGATATGTGGAAGTGTGTTACGATGATTCGGAGAAGCGTGTGGTTCCCGAACCGATGGAGATGGCTTAAGAATTCCGCTATTTCGATTCGGCCAGTCCTTGGAAAGGATGGCGGCGACTCTTGGTCGTTATGATATTTTGCTGCTTTGGAGGGGGGGGTTCCAGAGGAAAAGATCCGAAGGCCCCTTCCTCCGCTTCACTCGTCACTAGAACACAAGCTGGGCGGCTGGCAATCGCCGCACTCCGGTCCATACTGGCGGCGGATCCCCTGCCTCTATTGTGTTGGCTTCTAGCGGTGACTGCTACTATTATTGCCGACGCGGTGGGCGCTCGCACTGCTTCTTGCGATAGGGGGCAAGATCCCACCGGCAATGGCAGCCGGCCAGGCCAGGAGGCCCCGGAGGGCGACGACCCGCAGGAACCCGAGGCGACGCCGCAGGAAATCGCTCGCCTCGTGCAGGAAAATATCGCCGAGGATAGGCGAGGCGTCGATAGTATAGTGGAAGAGTTGCGGTACAGGGGGGAGACGGCAGGGGTAAGCGAGCTCGAGAATCTAAGGTCAAACCAGGCTTTCACTAACCTGGCGCATTATACTCTTCCTAGCGTTGAGCTATCCGCCACGGGGCAGGATAATCCTGAGACCCGGCAACAGGTGGAGGCGATATTATCTTCCTCCGGGGCGGCGCGCGCCGGTTTGACCGAATTTATCGGGGGACCTTTGCCCGAGAGCCAAAGCCAAATGCTCCGGGTGCTGGAGCCAATAGTGGAGAATGTCGACCAAGCTCTACGCGGGTACGAGCAGCTCTTCGGGCTTGAAGAAATAGTATTCCCGCCGGATACGGACACCGACGAGAGCAGCTCCGGAGATTCAATGGACACAGATTTTGATATCTGAAATGGGCGGGGCGAGTTTTATTAAACCGCTCTTTGGAAATCCCTTACCGCGCAAAGCAGTTCAACGATATACTAATTTCCAAGCAGGAAGCAGAGAGACTCGGAAGAGTCTGGTATAACGATGGACGCTTTACGTATTCCATTCATGTTCATTTTCTATCCACCGGATATTTGTATATCCGAGTGTTTGTATTTTAGTTGGAAAGTCAAGCTCCAACAAGGCAGATGCATGATGAACGCTTGGCAGCTTGTTAGGGCCGTACGCAGAAGGAAAAACCCAGATTGCGAGATACGCCTACCATAAATCAATTGCTTCGTCATTGTAGAGAGGCAAAACGTCGCAAAACACGTACTTGAGCTTCGAATTAATGTCTTTAAAAGTTTGGGGTACGCCCGCGTGTTTCGACAAGAACACTAAAAAAACCTAATCTAGCTTCATGCAAGATAGCCAAAGTACGTTCAAGCAATCGAAGGAATATAATTGCTCACACTCCTGGCGAGGGTCATAATTCGTAGGAGCATCCTGCGGTTATGGTTAGAGGAGGTAGAGTGAAAGATTTGTCAGGTGTGAATTACCATCGTATTTGAGGAGTCAAAGATTCGTAGGGAATACCGGGTCGAAAATGAGGCAGATTGAAATATGGTACAGAAAAACCTAAAAATTCGATACGAATAAAAAGGTCAAATCAGGGAATGGTTGCTTTTTTTGCTCATCATCCCTGGACTGGTTTAACCCCCCGGGAAGACTTTCAGAACGACCGGTGGGAACTTTCGGAACAGAAAGCCATCCGCTTTGATCCCATTGCAACTATTTCTGCGCCCATCTAGCAGGGCTTTTGTCATCCAGACCCAGGGGGGGCCGTAGGGAAAGCACATACAATTGCTCGGAAAGATTAAGCTATATCTGGAAGGTGGGTGGTAAACAAAGAAAATTAATCAAGAAATTAGTCAACTTTTGTATGATTGATGGTAAGAGAACGAAATCTCGTGTTATTGTTTCCTAAACTTTTCCTCGTCCTTTTTGAACTAAACCCGATGCTCATGTTATCACACTTCCGGCTAACGCCATAGGGAATGTCAAGCCTACTCGCGAAGTCAAAAAAGTAAGAATCGCAGGGACTACTCACGATGTACCCAAGATTATTGCCAAAGAACGTCAAGAAACCTTAGCTTTTCGTCGGATCATGGAAGCAGCTGTCAAATGCCGTACTATGAGCGGAAATAGCTAGAGCTTGGATTAATGTTTATCTGCTGAGATACCGGATGCTTATTGAGGAAAGGGAAATGTTCGTGAAAGAAGGGATGATCTTCATAAACCGGCGGAGGCCAATAAGAGTTTCGCGCATTATAGACGGTGGCGAACTATTGAAAACATGTAATGAGCTAGGGTCAAGAGCCGTTAGACACTTTAGCAGCACACACCGTCGCAGGATTGAGTAATTGGTGATTCATCAGTGGAAAATTACGGGTTTGACTTCGGCGGAGAAGCCTCGAGCGGGGGGGCAACAGAAATCCCCCCTCCCGGCTTTTCCTTCCTCTTTACTATTGGGTGGGTGCGGCTAGCAAAGATGGCAGCTGAATTCTCCAGTGAGTCGAGCAGCAGGCTACAGCCGAAAGAACCGGCCATGCCTGCTAGCCCTAGACAGATGAAGAACAGAGCGGGAGTCAATGGGGGCGAGGGCGAAAGTCAATGGTGGCGGGGGCGGATGAGAACAGAGTTTTTTCGAGAGGAGGCGAGAGTCAATGGTGGCCCCCCTCAGATGAGAACAGAGACGAGAGGGAGTGAGAGCCAACGCTCCCCCAACATGATTCAACAGATACGAGAGTTCCATGAAGGGGAGTGAGAGCCAACGCTCCCGGATTCCCGAGAATGAGAACAGAGACGAGAGGGGCTTTATGCCGGCTGGCTTTATGCCTCCTCGCCGGAGTGAGAGCCAACTTCAACTATTGGGTGGGTGCGGCTAGCCGGCCAGCCGAAGAAAAGCCGCATCCACTAGAATAAATACGCAATTCTTACGCAATTCCTTACGAAATTCTTCCCAGCACTACATTCTTATGGTTGGTAGCATAATTACCGTCTCTTGCCAAAGAGGCGGCTTCCAAGAACTCGTTCGGGAGTCTTCTCTCGAAGACACCCTAGATCTTTCACTCAGTGAGAAGGAGGATCTTCTCCGCTTGGAGCTTCGTAATCTGATCGTACGCTCTATACATCACACCGTAGCGGAACTCAGCACGAGGCTGAGGCCGCTCCCAGGTGCGAGGTACGGAAGGTACGGAGACAAGAAGGTCCAATGGCGACGCACCCTCGATCAACCCTTTACAAACACGTCCTATCGGAGTAAGTAACCCTAACGGGTAAGGTAGCCCGACTTTTCTTTTATGCGAAGCTACTATGCGAAGCAACCGGACATTTGATTTCGATTTGGAACTCATAACCGAACTGTCTCATGCTGTTTCAATAAGCAGCCAGCTCTTGACTCGACGGAGGAGGTGGGATTCGAACCCACGATGCTACGCGCATACACGATTTCCAATCGTGCTCCTTCGGCCACTCGGACACTCCTCCTCACTTGCCAGAGAATGCCGGCCGGCAGCGTGGTCTCATCAAGAAAGCCGTATTTGACCACTTCAACGCCAAAGGCAAAAACACGCTAGCCCGAAACGGGATTGCTGTCCATGAGACGAACAACTAGATTTGGATAAGTTTGGACATTCGTTTAGTACGAACTAGATGAAACAGCGTTGGGCTAGATTGCGGACAGAGTAAGTGTGGCGAGAGAGTTGATTACCTTTGACATGCTGCTGTTCGAGTCTCTTTCATGGCGACGCCTTGCCATTGTTTCCCTCTCGATCGTGGTGGCCTAAATTCGCGAGTCTCCCGCGATTGATTGATTTCTTTCATTTTGCGAGTTGATTGAATTCTTTATTTCCCAATTTTCGAATTGATTGAATTATTCATCAACAAGGACCCCGTTTTTCTCCGTGCCTCGAAGTTTCCTCCGCTTCTTTTTCCGCGCTCGCTTCGCGAGCTGGCCTTCATTCATCACCTCATTGTTCGTTGCTAGCGGGCGAGTTGTTCCTGAGGAAAACGGGAAATTTCAAGATTTTTCTTTCTCTTTTGTGGATGTCCGAATTACTTACCGGGTATGCAGAATTCTCTCCAACTTTCTTTGGCGAAAGCTTCCTCCTTAGGCGGGAGAGGTGAGTCGTCTTTGGTAGGTGGGAGAAATCGCGATCTCTACGATTGATTTTAGCGGGAGCCTACGCCACGGCTATGATGCAGTAGTTACCTCGGCTTGATTTAGGGAAGGCGTTTACAACCTTTGATACTAATGACTTTCAAGCTCCCGACGTTGTCGGGCACTTTTGGGAAAGTGGAGTTCGAGTTTACCGATTCTTCAGTGAAATACCCCGGAAGGCCCGTGGGAAAGTCAAGTAAGGGTTAGTCTTTTCTTCGAGTGTCGCTTCCTTTCCTTTCTCAGAAACACATATAGAATCCGGTAAAAACCGACAATCTATTTTGTACCTATACATTTGTGGAAAGTGCAAACGGGAATTGGTGGAAATGAAATACCTATTTCGACCCGATATTCCTAGCGGAAATACGCCCGACCTGATATTATTAAAAACTCTTTCGAGAGCGTAGAATGGCGAAGACCAGAAACTGCTTAAGGATCACTACTAACATCCTTTGTGACATCATGATAACCTCGCCGCCCCGCCGCCCAATTTCCCCAGATATCATCGACATGTAATGGCCATGTTTGACTTGTAGGACGAGGGGGACTTGAGGAACGGGCACCAAATCATGAGAAATGAGATGGGCCGTATTCTCACCTGAGATACCATGCATCGAGCCACAACGGCCTGGATAATACTTTGGGGATCCCATGCATCGAAGGACACATCAGCGTTTTCGCCTAACCATGGATCCCAAGTATCAGGGAAGTCCTTGAGTCGGAGAAAAAAAAGGCGGATGCCAAGCGTTACAAGGTCGACGCGGTTACGGACACCACGATACGGGGGTGGGTGCCAAAGGTTGGGTTACCGGTGCCTTACTTCGGTCGGAAAGAAGCTCCCTCCTTTTCAACGAGCTCGCATCGCTTTCTTCGCTCTGACCCTTTGAAGTGCATGGCCCGAAGCCTGAGCGTCGGTTTTGAAAATGCAGCTGAGTCTAGCACTTGGATGAAAAACCTCGAAGACCTGCGGGCGAAGCCTCGTTCTTCGAACCTTTGAAAAAAAAAAATAGGCTAGGGACGGAGTCGAACCGTCATTCCAGGATTTGCAGTCCAATACATTGCCATTATGTTACCTAGCCAGCAGAACGCTCCCCTCGTTTCCAGAAAATGAACGGAACTTCTTATTTATGAAGCATCTAGAATAGTGAATTCTCGGGCACTCGACCGATTCCAAATGAGGGTTGGCGAAGAATGAGCCGGGCGAATTAACCCACTCCGTGGGCTCTGGGTAACCGGCGACTAATTCTTGAACGCTATGCGTTCACGATGAAAGGCAGGCGCGAAGCGCGGGTAAAGACTGCAGCAGGGTTTTCCACTATATGCTCTACTATATGTGAATCAATAAATCGAAGGAGATCGCTCTATTTCTCAAGACCTACTAGACCTCGCCGCGCTCGGTAAGGAAGAACAGTAAAATGTGCCTGGCAAGGCTTCGGTGTATAAAACCCGGGAAAGGCGATGCCGCTCATGAATCTTCGAAGGTCAACAGGCACCCGCCAGATGCCGTCTCGACCGGCCGAAGAGAAAGAAAATGAAGATTCTGCCGGTTACTACCTACTGGCCCGGGTTTTGGCTCTTCCGTCCAGAAGCTGTGGCTCCTGTGCTCTATCAATTTTCTCCTTTCCGAACTTCTCTATAGAAGATCGCTGGCAGCGCCCACTTGTTCGCTGCGCAAGCATGTTCCTGTGTGTGACCTTGCTCGCTTCGCTGACTAAGACGTTGCCACATCACATATATCAAATCCTCCAATCCAATGCCGATAAGTTTTGATTCGATTTTCCACCGGGCGGATTAGGAACACGCCCTTCCCTTATATTATTATTATTACTCCACCATGAAGCCAATTGATATTCATTTGCCAATCCAACACGTGATCTTATCAGAGCCAATCGAATCTAGGGATCCTCAATCAATGCCAATCGATCCTATCTCAGGATCTTGGGAGTTTGCCAATAGCTCACTCCAGGTGTTTACGCCAATAGCAACCTCTTGTATGGGAATATGCATCTCCGGGACCTTTGGGTGTTTCCTTCCCGGGGTTTACTTGGTGTTCACCTCTGGTGGGTGGGAATGGGGAATAGCCCCGGTGTGGAGAGAGCTAAACCCTTCACTTCGTGGGGGTTGAACCGGCAACGGGGTTCCTTCCCTCCTTGGGGAAAGGTATAACCTCACCAAAGATCGGGCACGGTCCCCCCCCTGCCTGCAAAATGATCTTACGAGGATTAGGCAGGACAATACGGGGGACTCCTTGTCGTGTTAAGGAAACCATCGGACACTTGGAGGAAGGTGTATACGTGAACCGTAATGTTGAGCCCAAAGCCTTAATCAAGGCGAGATGGCACTGCTTCAAATAAAGACAGCAGGACACAGGGGATTCACGATACATCTTCACAATTTTCCGAGCAATAACAAACGCCGTAATACCTAATTCCTTTGTATGCCGACCAAGGACGGTTGCCAAAGGGAAATTCAACCATGAGGACAACCGCCGTGGATTTTCCAAAATCCACCGCCAGGAGACGCGCCTAAGACGCTCAACTAGACTAAATATACAAGCATATTTCATGTTCATTTAGAAATAGTTTTGTAAGAGAATCTTGGGTTAATCTCCACTCGCCTAATCTCTCCACTCCCCGTGGGTGAGAGGGAGAGGGGTGGGCGCCTTGAGTAGGTATCAGGGAACCGGTAACCTCCGGGCCTGATTGTCGTTATCTAGAGAATACTACCCCGGGGCAGCGGTGCGACGTTGGGCGAAAACACTAGTGCATATGAGCTCAGGTGCCTCTAACTGGGGGGCTCATCCCCCAGCAAGCTTCCCACCTCTCACGAGGGGGGAAGCCCCCGGGAAGTTTATTAGAAATTGGCTTGTATGGGATTGAAGGGCAGGATGCTGTCACTGACAAATATAACGCAAATTCTAGTTCAGGAAGTATAAAATTCCCGGTAGCGAATTTGATTGCTAGGCGGATTCGATTGTGCAGGTAGCGGATTCAATTGTACCCAGATGCGAAGCGGCTGGGGATTGTGTAGGTAGAGAGTGGCGTTTTTCTCCCACAAAAAGCGCTTCTCCGGAGATAAAGCGCTGAGTTGCTAGGGTTCCCGTTA
>NW_028239318.1:0-32327 GCF_047967505.1 Dipteris shenzhenensis | reverse complement strand
TTGTCATACTTGCATAGCCATTATCGGGGTCTGCAGCGAGTATCCCAATCATGATATAGCCGATTTGGCTTGTGGAGGAATATGCCAGCATACGTTTCATACTTGTTTGAGTAACGGCGATTAAATTTCCCAATATCATGCTAGAAATGGCTAGTATTCCCGAAGCTATATGCCATTCATCAGACGGATATGAAAAAGTAATACCGAAAAGTCGAGTGGACGAGGCTGGAGCTGCTACTTTCGACGCAACGGAAAAGAAAGCAACGACTGGTGTGGGAGAGTCAGAGTCGGAAAGGATGTCATTGGCCTCACCGCTCATCCAAAACCATGCATGAAATTTTTCTTTCACATGGCTCCTAGTCCATAGGATATTCTTGATTGGCGTATACCCTAGAACTTTCCTCGTGTGTGTTCCGGAACCTACCCCCCAGTGTTGGGGTCTAAATACTAATTCTCAACTTCTCGGGGAATCCTTCATCTTCAAACCGAGTCTCCGTCAATCTTTTAATCTCCCCATTTTTTTCTATTCTCTCATTCTGAATAGAGGGAAATTTCGTATAGAGTGAGGCAGAGTATATCAGAAACGGGAGAACAGGAATAGGATTTTCTTCGTCCCCGACAGGCACGGCTTCATTATCTTGGGGCGATTCCTTCGCTGACAAATGCTTGTATCGTATGTTGCACCTATAATTCCTGAAGGATTGGAACTAATGGAATCTACATCTCGGAGGGGGGGCTAATAAACCCTTGCTGTTACCCTTCCCTTACATCAGTCATTTTTATTCGTGACACCTGCCCATAATGGTTAAACTTTTGGAGGAATGAGCAGGAAGCAACAGAAGCATAAAACCAATAAATTAGAAACTCTGTTGAATTGCATCTTTCTCCGCACTCTGTTTTATCTTGCTTATACGAAACGATTTATTGTTGGAAATTCGTGAAACTTGTGATAAGAGTCAGTTAATGATAAAGATGTTCGGGGAGTTCTTACCCCCCCACGTGACTGTGGGATATCCATCGTATAATAATTGCTTAATATTCGTAAGGGGATTCGGGAAAAGTCGATCCTCTTTCGGGCGAGTCACACTCCTTCATATACATCAGGAGTCCACTGATGAAACGGAACCAGGGAAGGTTTGAAACCCATTCCTACCACAATACACGTGATGGAAATGTATATTCCAATAGAATTATACATCTGGGTAGACACAAGTCCGTCAACTATCTCATCGAGTTGAAATTTTCCACCAGATAATCCGTATGGTGGGGAAAACCCATAAGCTAGAATGGCTGAATTGGCCCCGCCCATTAAAAGGAACTTCATGGTCGCCTCATTAGATCTTATATCCCTTTTCGTGTATCCGGATAATAGATAAGAAGATAAGCTCAGACACTCCAAAGCTACAAAAATAGTTATTGAATCATCTGCACGGCATGAAAACATTCCCCCTAGACCCGCGGTTGATATAAATAACGAAAACTCTGTCAAGGCTATTTTTGCGCATCGTACGTAATCAACTGATAATGGAACAGATAGTAATGGACAGATCAGGAGGAGTAGTCTGAATATATTGCTGAAAGTGTTGATCTGGATACTTCCATAAAAAATTGAAACAGTTTTGGTTTGCCATTGACACAACGAGAGTACTATGCTAATGACTAAGGATGTTAGGGAAATTCGATGAAGCAGAGGTGTATCTCTCCCCTTAGATACTAAATCGGCAATAGCTATTGTTACTAAGCCGGAAATTCTACTAAACTCTGGAAGAATCGAGAAATTATCGCGGAGGAAGAGGGGATCAATACTTTTCGTAGTTCGAAGCAGGTTGATACTTAGAAATGGAGTAACTATTACGGTACTTTATATTGAAACTTCGCTAAAAAAGTCAATAATTTGTTCAAAATTTCCCGTGTCTTGACTGAAAAAACAAACTTTTACATTTAGAGATTCATATTTGACCGATGGATGAGTAGTCCCTCTATAATAAAGTAGAGGGAGAGGGAGACATATATCTAGAGATACCTCGACATTTATAAAACATATCTCGTTAGATATTTCTATTTCTCCCATGTCTCTACTCACTTAGTCTCCACCTATCTAGATGTCCCTGCCATGTCTCGATATGAGTCATGCAAGGATACTACATTGAGGGTTTCAACCCACAAATAGAATAGAAAATTGTGGATTGAAAGGAAAAACTGAGACTACCGTAGATGGGCGAAAGCCTTATTAGCTTCAGCCATCTTATGAGTCTCCTCCTTCTTACGCACAGCACTGCCGTGATTTCTAGCGGCATCCATTGATTCGTCACTCAGTCTTGAAGCCATACTTCGACCTGAACGTTTTCGGCACGCAACCAATAACCATCGGATAGCCGAAGCTTTTCCTTCTGAAGGTAATATTTCAACGGGAACTCGATACGTCGATCCACCTACACGTTTAGATTCTGTTACTATATCGGGGGTTACTCTACGTATAGCTTGTCGCAAAACAGACGGTGGATTCCTATTCGTCTTTTCCTTAATCCGCTTCATAGCCAGGTAAAAAATAGGATAAGCTAGAGATTTATTACCATCCCTGAGAATGCGATCAACCAACATATTCACCAATCTATTATGATAAATTGGATCCGATTCTATATTTCCCTTTCTGTTCGCTACATTGCTCCAATCGAGTATGAGTTTGCAGATGCGTCAGATTTCAATCCTATCTCAACAGTATCCTACAGAATTATTTTGGCTTTTTTACTCCATATTGTGGGGGGGGGGTGGGGGGGTTCCTTAAGCCCCCCCTCTTGAGGTTTCAAAAATCAATCTCTTGGTTCTATCTATTTGGGGTAAAAAAATAGTCTCACTAGGTTCTCATAGGGAGGCTTGGGCCTACCTATCCAGATAATGGCCCCTCTAACAAATAACTACTCAGCTGTCTTCCATGTCGGAGGAGGATAATTCGCCTGCCTCCTCCCGTTCCAGGGCCTCTTCCCGTTCAAGGTCGGAGTAGGAGAATTCGCCCGCCCCCTCCCGTTCCGGGGCCTCTTCCACTTCCATGTCGGAGAATTCGACCGCCTCTTCCCCTTCCGAGTCGTCAATCGGGCGATCGATTGGGAAATCCCCTTCGATTAATGCCAGGAAAAGGCTTTGACAGGGCCTCCACATTAAAAATGCATAATACTGAAGGGTTCGGGCGTGTGCCTGTTTCTCCTCAAACGAAAGTTTGTCGAAGCTCTCCTCATCTAGTGGAATTTTTGGTGATGGGCTAGCTTCCCGGGATTTCGGCTCAACAATCGTTTCTTCTGGTTCTTCCGGCTCCACCTCCTCCCTGAAGAAGGCTTTGGCTGTATCCCCAAGGATACGGAGGTCCGCCCTTACTAGTCTTCCCAGTCGGAAGACCCCTGCCCTTGTCCTCGGCGGAGCTCCGTGTGGATAAAATCAAGCTGGGCGACGGGATTCATTGTTTGACCGAACTCATAAACGTTGGCTCCCGTCGGAACCCCCCGCTTGCATTGGTCTGAAAGATCGGCATAATCTACCAAATCCTGTCGCAGGTAGGCCAATGGGTTTTCTGAATGAAGATTCTCCAAAACCTCTATGGCAGGGAAGGTCATTTTGGGGAGAATCTTTCCTTTCCCTGTGAGTTCCCTATAAAATAGGGACTCGGGTAGGCTTGACTCTGACCCGGTACTACCCGTGCTGGCGCCAGAGAGGCCGGGCCTGTCGTATTCATGGTCATAATCCTGCTCGTGATAGTTCATTTCCCTATATAGTTTTTTTACATTTTAGGAAATTCAGTATCATTCTACGATGATCAAATTTCCAACAGGGGTCCGGGCTGTCGAACCACGTCTCCCGGAAATTCTCAGTACATATGGCGGAAAACGCTTTTCACATATCGAGGTCGGAATGGGATCGGGTGTTTCACGTCTTACTAGAGTGCCCGGACTGTGGTAGAAAATCTTTCAATTCCGTAGTTTCGATCATTATTATACGATAACTTTTGAGCATTTCGGGAAGCGGGTAGGAGGACGCGCTATTCGTTTGCATCCATTGGTTTGTGGTGGGTTTGATGCAGATTTTGACGGAGATCAGATGGCCGTCCATGTACCTTCATCTTTAGAAGCTCAGACTGAAGCTCGTTTTGTTTTCGCATGCAAATCTATGGAAGGAATCGCACTCCGTTGGACGATACATCCTTCGGCACTACTCCAATCAACACTGGCAGCTCGCCTCGCGAATAGTCGAGATTCAGCCAGCTAAACCTTTGCTTCGCCTGGGTTCGGTTTTGGAGCAAGCCTTGAAGATTGCTTGATTTCAAGTCCATGGCTGGTATTAGGGTGGTTGGTTGGCCCACCTTTGAGACAAGACGTGACATGTCCTTTCCCCCAACGGTCACGCACTAATGCCGGGAGTAAATCACATTACGCCCCATGTTTATCTTGTTCGTGAAGGGCTCTCTTGCCGGCATGTTTGGCGGGAATGTGGTCTAAAGTTTAGTTTTTTTTCTTCGCCGAAAAGCTCTCGATACACTGGTGCGTGCATATGGCCGGAAAACCTTTGGTTCAAGATGAATTCGGCCAGGGTGAGAACCGGCGTGTTGGCATTAACGATCATGCTCTCATCTTTCGAATCAGTCGTTACGGGGTCAATGAGCTAGCTCATAGCTACGAGAGAGGTTCCCGCCGGAACGAGGTTCTGGGGTACGAAATAAAGCGACGAGGATCAACGAGTGGGAACGAGAGCATTTTGGTGGTGGTCCTCTGGACCCCTTCGGAAGTTCCAAAGGATACTCTTAGGTGGGGTTCCTGCCGGGCCTTTTGGTGGTGGTCCTCCGGACTGTTTAAGTGTTGGTCCCGGGGGGTACTTGGGTCTCCCATCCAACGCATTTTTGCTTGCGCTAGCGGTTCCTACCGAACCTGACCTGCTTTCATCTTGGAACTCGACCTGCTTCATTCATCGCCGAGGGCTGGGGCACTCGACCGCAAAGGGGGAGAAGCTTTCACGACTTCCCACGGTATGGCCATTACTCTTAAAAACAGCTTGCTGGTTTCACCGTTATGAGCCAGTTATTGAAAAAGCGTTCGCACGCTTATGGGGCAAAAGGCCGAAGGAGGACTCCTTTTCCTGCCTGCCTGTAGGTTTTTGTGGTCCTCCGGACTCCACAAAGTCGTAGCTCTTTGATTTACCCCTAGCCACAAGTCATCCCCGTATTTTGCCACATACGTGGGTTCGGTCCTCCAAGGCCTCTGTGGAGAGCTCAATTCAACCTGCTCATGGCTAGATCAATCGGTTTCGGGTCAAATAGAAACAACGCCGAAGATTCAACCTCGTTGCGCCTACACCTAATGGCTTAAGCCGCTGTTTCCATTTACTCGCTGACCCATTATGCAAAAGGTACGCCGTTAGAGTGTGCCGAGCGAGAGCCGACAACGCAAAGCTTCGCTCAAGGGTTCTATCGAACATTAGTGGCTTCGCCTCCGAAAGCTATAGCGCTTTCTCAGCCTCGCGTATGCGTTCTATCGAACATTAGTGGCTTCGCCTCCGAAAGCTATAGCGCTTTCGGAGCCTCGTTCCTTCGACTGATGGTTCGCATCGGATTTCAGGTTTTCTATTGCACTCCCGGCATATGGCGGGGTCTTTTCACCTTTCCCTCACGGTACTTGTAGTACGCTATCGGTCATTGAGGAATACTTAGGCCGCGAGGGTGGTCCCCCTTAATCACGTAAAAGCGATCATGATTCAAACACGGTATCCGCGTTTTGCAACGGTAATCAAACCTGCCAGGAAAGATCTACGGGGCTATCACCTTCTTTGGCCAGATCTTCCAACCTTTTCAGAATTCCTTGAGGGGGGGTTTCCACCCCCCCCCCTTGCAAGTTCCCCCCCGCACGGGGCCGGGGAAAGCGGGGGTCCCCCTCTCGGGGCCCTTTCCCCTTTTTTTGCCTAATCCGCTTCCGCTCGCCGCTACTAACGGAGTCTCAGTTGATTTCCTTTCCTTTAGCTACAATGATGTTTCGGTTCGCTAAGTTTTTCAAGTCCGAGGCGGAGCCGCAGCACACGGCATGCCCGGCAAGCTTGGATACGGTTTCCCGATTGGAGATCCATGGATCACAGACGGTATCTCCCCATGGCCTTTCGCCTTTGAAAGCGTCCTTCCTTCTCAATGCCCAGGCATCCATCCAATGCATTCTTTTCGATACAGTAGGAATTGAACCTACCGAACACCGTACAAAATCTTAGGCAATGAGTGTCCGGTTTGTGATCGCGCAACACTCAACCTGTGACTGCGTCTCCATTGGTGAACTGAAAACGCCTCAAGCCTTGGGGACTCAACCAGTGAACCTCAGAATTCATTCTTGCCCAGGCCAAGACATTCCAATGACCTTTCGGTCGTCGAAGCGCAACTGCAAACTCCCGATCAATTTTCATGGATGATTGGTGACATTGAAGAAAAAAGCCGAGGTTCCATCCACTACCAGATGAATGAGAATTCTGCGTGGGCACTCGGGTGTTTCACCTCATTTGATTTTCGATCCCTTGACACCAAAAATACCGCCGCGTTCGGATGGAAACGCGTGGTAGCGTTTTCGCCACGGAGGTAGGAAACGCCTTAGTTGAGAGAGATGAAGAACGGTAGGCGTTTTTCCCGAGGCGGACAAAGAAGTCTGAGAAAGCGCTGGGAACCCCTTTCATTAAAGTGCCATTCTCTTGTAGAAATTTCGTTGTGCCGGCACTTACCTCGCCTAGGGGCCTCTTCAGTCCCCGGGCAAACGGGTTCTCAGAGGGGATCTGGCAGAAATGGATAATTTCATATATGATGGGTGGGCTGGTGGTAAAGTCTTTAACTGGATTGACTGTTCCAGGTTCCGTAGCTTCACCTCTTCCCAAAAAGAAATTGAAATCTGCTAAGAGGAAAAACCTGAATGGAATGGAATGGAATGGAATGGAATGGAATGGAATGGAATGGAATGGAATGGAATGGAATGGAATGGAAGTACCAAACTTATACTCCGAAACGATATGAGCTAGGAGTTCGAGATTCCTCTTGAAAACAGAATCCCAGCGGTTCCCCCGGCGTGGGGGGAGTGTGTAATCCTAGCGGAGCTAAGATCACAGCGCGTGATGTTGCGTGGAAGCTTGTTGCCCACTACCCCATGCCCGGGATTCCGATCCCGGCCCCCCGTCGGTTTTTTCGAATCTCTGGCCACAACCAAGAAATAGGACATCAAGGCAATCCACCAATCAATCCCCTTGCCCGGCTTCGGTCTACAGCTCGGCCTGGCTGAACGTCTTGGTTGGCGTTGATTGGTCTTCTGTTTTGGGCTTCGACCGAAGGTTCTCATCCTCCTTCGAACTCTATTTCGCTATGAGGATAGCAGCGCAAAGTAGTCGGGATTCAAGCGTTGGGATGATGTGTTTTTGGCGAATAACGGGATTCGAACCCGTGTTTTCAAATTCACAATCTGACACTCTGACCCATTGAGTTATACTCGCCCTTGGGGCTCCCCGCAAGCAAGCCCCAAGGGCCCGCCCAACAAACCAATTCAGACACGCCCATACTCGCTATCGGATTCGAACCGATAACCCTTGAAATGGAACAGATTCGAAGTCTGTCGTGTTTACCAATTTCACCAAGCAAGTATGCTCACTATCGGACTCGAACCGATAACCCTTGAAATGGAACAGATTTTGAGTCTGTCGTGTTTACCATTTTCACCAAGTGAGCAAACGGGGGAAGCAAAGCTCCGGGGGCGGAGATCAGAATCTCTTGCTGCTCCGCCCGACCCACCCGGGCCCCCGTCCGCCACTTTCTTCTCTAGACACCCCGGCTCCGCTAGACGGAGCTTGCTCTGGCTTGGCCGGACCTGCGGTTCTTTACCGAGGGCGGGAGGGATTGAGGCGACCATGCCGACCTGGAGCAGCAGCCCCCTGTAGCTGGCTTGAGGTCGCCCACGCTTTCTCGTGTTTATCAACCCTTTCGTTTTGCCTCCTCTTTACCGATTCATACCAGTCCATCTACGATCCGAGTAACCTTTTTGCCGAGTGTGCTTGGCGCAAAGCCCTTTTTCCTGAACGAGATATAAAAACTCGGATTCTTATTATTATTATTGGATTACTACTATTCTACTATTACTGTCATTCCCAATTGATATTATCATCAGATTCCCATTATCCTTATCACTATCGGATTATTAGAATTATTGCCCTATTCCTGGCAAGGCGGAGAACCCGGGAAGAAACCCAATCCTTTGGTCCCTACCTTTGGCCTTCATCCTTTACTAGTATTGGAGCGAAAAGTATTGACCCATACTTTAGGTAGGTCACGGAGTGAGACCTCGATTTGTTGAGAGGGCCACTTCTCCCGGGGAACCGGAGGGAGGAGGAGTTCTGTTTCGTTGAAACGATGCCCTACAGGCACTAACCTGAAGGGCTGGCAAGTGCCCCGGAGGTGCACCAAGTACCTACCCCGGAGACCTACGGAGAGGTAAGTAGCCCGATTGCCAAACCGACCTACGGGTAGCCCCGGGGGGCTGTCAAGGTAACCCGCCCGAAGGGAAGGGCAACAAGTAACCCAAGGGGAGTGTGGGGGTAGCCCCGCCTCGCAGGCGGGGTGGTAAGGTAGCCCGGTGGCCCCGGGATGAAGCGCTATCCCGGGCCGGCTCCCAGGACCCCCGCTCGCCCCTATGCTATGGGGGGCCTCTCTGTGCCGGGGAGTCCCCTTGTGGTTGGCTTTGCAGGTCGGCCTGCCGGCTCCCCTCTCGGGGTATTGAAAATTACTCGACCGAAGGGAAGAGGCCCGGAGTAGGCGGGTCCAGCTGGTTTTGGAAGCCGGTTGGCTAGAAGCATATTCCTGGGCTTCGACTCGATTTCTATCGATTCCCTTCGATTTCCGTCTTGGTGATGTTCCCCATAGAAGCATGTTTGATAAGCGCTTGTTTCGATTCCCGTGATTCGGGGCGATCAGCAGAGGCCGGGTCTTTCTCTTGTTATGGAGTCGGAGCATTGTGGGATAGAATTTCTATATGGAAGGCCTTCAGTGATCAGTTTAGTTCGACCTCGCGTTGGCATCGACCACTGCTCATCAATTGCATCGACACTACGAACCACGAATTGCATCATCAAGTAATAGTTGTGGTAGTTAGCCTAAACTTCTCAAACTCACTCCTTGGCCTAATAGGCTGAATTGATGGGAAGGCCTAACTGTTCAAATTATTGGTGATTCAGGAAGTCCTTGTTTGTGCTGTTTGTGGATGAGGTCCATATTGATCGTTTAAGTGCAGGTTTTCCGTTTTAGTCGGATACCTCCATGTTAGTGAGCCATGGTTTTGCTAGAGCGAATAGGCGTCTACGGCTATAACCGTCATCCAGCCTTTCCTAACGTCATCTGAGCAAGGGAAATCTTGATTTCCCAATTTACCGGGGGGTGGTTTAGAGATTAAGATCCTAGCCATGAGGATAGAATAGCTGAGGGCTACGAGGTGGATCGTTAGATGAACCGATAGGGAACATCTAGGAGGGTGTGGATCTGACGATCGAGAGAGTGGGACAGAAGCCGGGTAGGATATAAGCTATCTTTTTCACCCTGTTAGCCAGGGGTTAGCAGTATTTAATGGAAAATTGGGTAAAAAGAAAGAAAGTTCCTAGCTGTTCGACCCCATAGGTTGGAAGCTGTATGCTTCCGGCTCGAAGCTAGAAAAGGAGGATCATGGAAAAGCTGTATGTCGGAAGTTGGATCCTGGCTGAGCTGTTCAGAAAGACCGATTCGTAGGGAATGTGCTGATCGAAGGCTTTATCCAGAGATCGAATGGTAGGCATAGAGCATTTCGTCGCCCGAGAGGCAACTACGTGGTCGAGATATACATTGCTGCTGGGATTGAATTCCAGAAGGTTCCTTGGAGAAGCCGAAGCCTTGCTCTCGGGGGTATCCTTTCTGGCCGGTGCACATCGCTCGCTCGCAGCGCAGGCCAAGGATCTTTGCTTCTAGCCAACCTTGGGCCAAGGATCGGATCTTCCCGTTGCGTGGCTGCCCCGATCGCATAGCTTGCTTTCGACAACAAATAGGAATTCCCGTCGTAATGAGTAGGCTGGTTTATGAAATCCGAGATCCGAGGCACACTCCGCCCTAGAGCTATACACGCGCACAGGCCAACACTTTTTTCTATTCTATTCTATTCTATTCTATTCTATTCTATTCTATTCTATTCTATTCTAAAGGTCATTCAAACCAGAACAGAAACCAAATGCGGGCAATTTACAACGCAAGAAAGACAACTCGACTTTGGGGCACTCCGACAACCACCGGCACCATCGGGGAATCGAACGAAGAGAGTTCGTCCGCTAGGTGTGGTCGAACTGAGGCATGAGGGATATCAAGTAGTTACAACATTAGAGACCAGACATTCGCGTTCGCGGGATGACAGCGATCAAACTTCCTCGCTTCACTCAGTAATAGGAATCATAGGATCCTCCTCCGCAATTTCTTTCACTTGGTCAATCAAATAAGGGCTGGCCGGGGCTGGCTGGTTAGATATTGGATGTTCGAGCTTCCCTCCCCGCTCCCCTCTCATTCTTCGGTTGCTTCGCTTCTCTTTCCTAATTTGCTTCGGCATTGGGAGAGGCAGGATTCGAACCTACGTAGAAAACCTTCAACAGATTTGCAGTCTGTCGCTTTTAACCACTCGGCCACTCTCCCAGTAAGCTTCGACCTTCTGAGCCGAGATCGCGAGACATTGATAAATCGGTCAATCCACACGTCCTAACCCGTTCCAATGGACTAATCAAACAAGTAGAAGTTCGAGGAATCAAACAAGTAGAGGCATTCCCCAACGGTATATGATCCAATGTGCACTTTCTGCATCCTACAGGACTCGAACCTGTGACCTTCAACTTAGAAGGTTGTTGCTCTATCCAACTGAGCTGAGAATGCTGTACATTACTAACCACTTCGCGAAGAAAGAATGGGAAAGATGGGTACCTTTTAATTAATTAACTTTTTAGTCTCCATTCCTTATATACTACAACCGGACCGCCGCGAACACTGATAAACGCGCGTTCTGAACAAGCAGCCACTGGGGGTGACATAGACATATGTATACTTCCATATCTGTATGTCAGTTATTTCGGCCGTCGGCTGGGCGGCATTGAAGAGATCGGGAGTCAAGTCTGAATAGCGGTAACGAATTTTCGTTACCAATCTCGCAGTAAAAAAGCAAACGAAGATTATCGTATAATAATCCATGAATATTCGAAAAAGCGTAGCCATTCATATTACACCTTTTACTTAATAACCACCTGCGAATTGATGACCTCCTTGTGGGGTTGGTAGCGATCGAACAATCAAAGGCTAAGTACCAGCTGTATTTGCACTTTCTCTGTTCGGTGCTTTTGTCGTTAGCACTCTTTTGTTCATTAATCAAGCGTGTTCGTTCCGTCCGGGCATCCTAGTAAGACGCGGAACACCCGATCCCATTCCGACCCCGATATGTGAAAGGCGTTTTCTGCCATATGTACTGAGAATTATCGGGAGACGTGGTTGACAGCCCGGACCCTCATGCACACTCGTGCTGTTTGTCACTAAACATTCGAAAAAACGAATCACAAACACCCTTTAATTTAATTCCCGAGAGGGGAATGAATTTATGCCGACAATGATGAGGGAGGGTTTTGATGGGGCCCGACCCTTTTTCCCATGAAAAAAAGCGAGATAGATTAAAATTGGTAAATCGATCGGCTGAAAGCCGAACGTTTGCGGTTCGAACCCGTCTTGCCTGCCTCGGTTTTGCACCTTCCGTACAATTGAATGGTCATTTGGTGGCGCTAGCCATTCTCCAATTTTGGGCTTAATGCTGGTATGTGGCATTTATTGACCGATTATTCGTTAGAGATGGGCCTTTTTGAAACTTTTTTTAAGCACCAGAAGCCTGCTGCGAGCACAACCAAGATTCGCAGCGGAATTTTTATGTGTGTTCCTGCTAGTGAGAGAATTTTCAGCTGCGGCGAAGTGTCCGCTAGCAGCATGGTGGGCGGACCGGGGCCGTTTGGCTTTTGCCAGCAGTGAAAGCATGAATCGCCTACATTAGTAGCGGGGTCGTCGGGGTAGCGTATGATCTACGCTATCCCCTTCGGCCCCCCCGGGGCTCGTCGTAAGTTATTGCTTAGATGGCAAAATCCCCCAAAACCCTTGATCCTGGCTCAGAATGAACGCTAGCGATATGCTTAACACATGCAAGTCGAACGTTGTTTTCGTCCTTACGGGGCCACCAACCGCAAAGCCGGTTCCCCCCCTTGGTGGTTGGCTTTGCCTTCTTCTTAGGCAAAAAAAAGTGGTTTGGATTCGGTGAAGCGAAGCGTTTTCTGCTTGGTGGGGCCCCCCCCACCCCCCAAACAGAAGTGTACCACCGGCAGGATCCGCCCCGCCTTTGCTTGTCTTGTCAAATGCCCCACGTGAGAACAGTTGGAAACAAAGTGGCGAACGGGTGCGTAACGCGTGGGAATCTGCCAAACAGTTTGGGCTTTTTTCTCTGACCGGGGAAACGCGAAGCGCAGAAGGTCTTCCGACCGTCTTAGCCTTTGTTCGTTTCGCTAACCAAAGTGCTTGTAGCTCAATTGGATAGAGCACCAAACTACGGATTTGGGGGTTGAGAGTTCGAATCTTTCCAAGCATGGGTCGAAAACAACGCGTAGCGTTTTCACAGGGAAGCGCGCAGCGCCCCGCCTATCGATCAACAAAGGAACGTCGATAAGTCATCAAAGTTTCAAGTCAGTGGTTCCAATCCACAACGAAGCCGCGGAGAAAGCTATAGCGCTTTCTCCGCTCCGCACCCGGCTCTGGTTCCGCTGGCGGAAATAGCTTAATGGTAGAGTATAGCCTTGCCAAGGCTGAAGTTGAGGGTTCGAGTCCCTTTTTCCGCTTGCAGAATTACGTCCTACGGCCACTCGGGTTTTGTTCCTGACGTTTATCAGTTTCTCGGGTTGTGGCCGGAGGGTTCCGGTTGGGCCGAGGTTTCCGAATTTCATAAGAATTCCGCCATCAAAAAGATCATGCAAGAAGGCAGTATCTTCCAAACAAATTCCATAATCTGCGAATCCAGCTTTGCCCCGCCACATCCTTCCTGCTTCGTATAATCCAACCAACCAACGGCAGGGACTTCATCAACCTGGCAGGAATTCATCGATCATCAAAGAAAGCCGGCGAAGCGCAGCGACCGAAGCAAGCGATCCTTGCCCAAGGCCTTGGTTGAAACAAGTCCTCAACCCTTAGCGAAGTGTTAACCGGATCAACACCTCAAACCATCTTAACGGTGAGGTAGTCATTCCAGCCTTTACTTCGCCGAATGGGATGGTTAAATAATACGGCGAAGCCTAGAAAGTGGAAGGCTCAAAGTAAGCCTTCCACTTCGTTCGCTTTGCGAACTACTTGCTAGCCTGCAAGCCAAGAAGATCCCACATCGAAGCTACGGAGACCGGTCGGTTGATGATCGAATTGTCTCCAGTGTTTGGATGCAGGACGAAGAGACCTGTGCGCCCTTCAGCCTCGGGATCTGGAATTTGATGGTGAGCGTATTGGCCTAGCCTTGTGAGACTCGTCCAATGGCAAAGGCTAAAGGCGCGCCCGCCCCTTTCTTTGTTTTTGTCGGGTAAGCGCTACGCGCAGGCAAAAAGGCATAAGGTATATTGAGTATTTTCTAACTGTTATATACCTCATCAGGAGGTAGGATGGTACCTATAGCTGAGCTTAAGCTCGCCTGCCTAGCAGCCTTATTCCCGGAGAAAAAAGCGCAAGGCGTTTGCCTCGCCGGCGGCGTTTGAGGCGAATAGCCGCCTTGCCAGCGATTAAGGCAAATAATATATTACGTATGAGTTGAGATATGTATTACATACGTGATACTGATCATATACATATCAAAAGAGAACAGTAGGAGTTAGCTATTCGATTGCTCCGCCAATGATTTACGATATTGAATAGCCATTTCTTCCTTCTGTTCTGGGGAAGGCAGTGTCTCTCTATTTCATTTCTATGGGGAGATTTTATAGAATTATAGTGAGGTTCAGGGAATACCACAGCATTGGGTTTTTCATACTCGACCTCCGAATAGTGTGGATAATAATAGTCCAGATAATGAAAATAAAAAGGAGAAGTTTTTTTCCTCTCATAATGGAAGAGGGGATACTTTTCAGGTATCCAATAACCTTTATGACTGAAAGGATAATGGGAAGAATCTTTATAAATAGAGAGATAGGAGGGAAGTCTCGAAGGAGATCATTTTCTTTATTTCAGTTATTCTGTCGATTTTCTAATTCGTTCCCTCTTTTCTTTATACCATGCTATGTCTGGTTTGATAGGATCTCAAGAAGCTTCTTTAATAGGTGTGGGATCACCGCAGGGTACTGTAGAACCAGGAATATTGACTATTTTGGGATTGGCATAAATATGTTTATGACTTGTTGGCTACCTGGCTTATAAAATATGTTCACGAGAGGGAATACGAACCGGAATAACGTCCGATCTTTTTTCTAGAAAGGGTAGAAGATTGATGTGTTTCCCTTTAATAGTTTTTAGTAACGGTTTGAGCTTTTACATCTTTCCCTTCATGAGTAATCCGTAAGAGGGGGACGACTTTCACGAAGTATGTGATTTTTCGGAGAAATCTTCAGATTTTCGTCTTTTGGATGGTTTTTTCCGGAGCTCCTTTCGAAAGGAGGGAAACCCCAAAATTAGGTCGGCCAAATTCCCAGATTTCCCTCTTTTCCATGATTTTTTCAGAAGCCTCTCCCTCCGAATAAGGGGAAATCCCCACTCCCGAATAAGGGCTCTCTTTCTCGGATTGAGTCTTTTATGCCGAACATTTTCTCCTATTTGACGACGAATTTTAGATCCTGATGCCGACGTATTTGTTTCTGTCCATTATCTTTCCGTCTTTGATATTCATGACAGTTTGTGGTGTTTGGGCAGAGAACGCTTGGCGTTTTCCGCGTTGCCACCTTTTCCGCGCTTGCTTGGAAGTTTCGAATGCATGAGCATAGCCCGTATGCACGGGAGCTTCGAATGCATGAGCATAGCCCGTATGCACGGGAGCCCCTTTCCTTCCTGCGCTACAGCCGCTTCCCGAGCTTCTTGCCCGCGTTGCGGCACCCGCTTTTCCCTTGCTTGGAAGGGGTTCTCTTCGTTTTTCAACCCAATCACTTTCAGAATGCTATGGATTTTCGGAAGACTATCAAAAGGATACGCGAGAATAGGCAAATACAAAATCTTGCTGCCAAAGGCTGCTGCCAGAGCCTCATTTTTCCCATCTCTAATTCCATGGGGTTCTTCCGGGGAACCGATGGCGCTTAGCCCGGACCAACCCGAACCGAGGGTCCCTCCCCCAACCCCGAAAAGGTAGGAATCTGTTCAAATCTGGTATCGGCGGACGGTCGGGGATCTCTATGTCGGGTGTTTGGTCTAACCCCTCACCTGGCCGAAGGGAACCTCTCAGCAGCAACAGATAGATTTCCGTTTCGCCTGCAAAGCGCGAGGCTGGAATCGTTCTTTGGAGAACACTTAGCCCAAGGTTGGGAAGCTTGGATCCGGGGTACCTCGTTTGAGGTCCCGTTCGCGACTTCTGCCCACCGGGGGATAGACGCTCGCGGTTCTGGCGGCGAAGTGGTAACCAAAACCTATCCGAAAGGATGGAGTTTCGAGATTGGTCAGCCTCTTGGGGCTTACTCGTCTTGGCCTTGCTTTTCTTTGTGCCACCATATGGTGGTCCGAATCGCAGCCAGGAGATCCGGTTATAATAGGATCTTCAGAAATTCTGGTGTACTGGGAGACGACCCAGTAATAGGTGGCCGCCGGGTGGCGAATATATATCGTTGATTATGCCCCGTATAGATGTCACTATCAATTCGAGTAGGAGCCAAATATCTAATAATGGTTCTTACGAATCTGCCAAACGATTTATTTGGCGGAACATTGATGTGTCGCCTATCTCTCCTAAGTGGATAACCGCCGTCCGTAGATCATCGGCGATAACTTTATCCCCACTGGTGGAGAGGCTCCGGGAGTACCGTGAGGTACGGATAGCCGAAACTTATCGACTATTCGGAGCCGGGTATAAGGTGCTTGTTAAGCCCCCCAGACACGGGCGTTGGCTTCGGCACAAAATAATGATGCATTCACCGTCGGGACCTTTTCCGATCCCGTTGCAGTGGTGGCTGTCTATTGGTCAGACAAGACCACGTGACGCATCACATCAAGCGCTTCTTGGCGGCCATTAGGCGTTGGGAAGAGTGGAAGGTTGACTTCCGGAACATACCGATACTCATCTCAACGAATGGGTCCGGGACGGGAGAAGTACGTCCTTTCGTCCTGGGTAAGACAATGGACTGACTATCTCTCACCGAGACTGGTAGAGATAATGGAAAGGGGACACTACGACGTGTCGGTGTGGTGGAAAGCGATTAATGTCGTTCCCACATCACCGGATTATCCGAGGGCTGTGAAAAACAGTCAGTCAAAGGTATGGAACTATGTTCCGCATCTGGGATGAGGTTTCCGCACCGATACGGGGTCCACGGGTGCTAGATGAGGCATCATCTGGCATCAAGCCTTGGGTCACCCAGAAAGAGCAGGAAAGGCTCGGATGGGGGTAGGGGGGGAGGATGAGAATCGGCGGTTGGCATCCGGTTCAGTTCGGAGAAGAAGGGTTGGCATGTTTATGTGTTCCGCACGTCAATATCGAAATCCACGTGTCCCTTGAGATGGGCAAGAAAATAAGGCTGCAGGGAGTGCAGTTCAGAATTGACGAACCGAAGGCAGGGATAATCCCTGAAGAGAATACACGAGAAGCGTCTGGGAATTGTGTATTCTAGAAGGGTAGTGGTCTAATCCACGGCAACCACTAACTCCTCCTGAAGGCTAGAGAGGGGTAGGGAACGAAAAACTACTGACAAGGTTATTCAGATTTCCACCCTCTTGATCAACTACGAAGAAGAAAACATGACAAATAAACGGAGTCTTGCTATCATGCTCACGGTGATAGGTTCCTAGAGTCAACCGGTCTCCGGGGGCTACGGCCAGAGGTAGAGCAACGATCGTTGGGCAGGCTCTATGGCTGGTGTGGATGGCGAAGGGAAAGGGTCCGAACGCCCGTAAGGGTGGTTCGCCTGGCTGCGTCGATCAGAGGTAGTTCCGAATGGGACCATCCAATTCGGCTGGTAAACGCCTAAAAAGACGGGACAGTTGTCGGGAGAGACCTTGCGGGCTTTTTTAACTTGTCAAATCTCTTTCGAGAAACGGCTAGTTCTAACTCCGGACCAGCGGCAGTTGAAGCTTACTCGGGAGCATCATAATATTAATGATCAACTCCCACTTCGCATCGAGCGGATTAGATTCTTGATTTGCTAGATTGGCTAGAAGGTGCTTCTAAGGCCGAAGAGAATAGGGAATAGTTGGGTTTTCGGGTTCTCTATCTGTTTCATAAACAATGGCTAATGAGCCGAGCACCTCGAACCCGCTTGACGAGAGAGATCCTGGAAGATCGAAGATCGACCGACCCCTGATAGATTACGCGCGACATCGAAGGCACTTGGCACGATAGCTTCTTTCTTTGATGAGCTGGCCGAAGGGCAGCAAGGGAGTTAGAAGCTGGTCTGAGGTCGAAGACCGAAGGTCCAATACGAGATGGAGCTGAAAGCAACATCGAATGAAGGCATTGAGATTGGATGCTGCTGGGAGATCTTTGCTCGACCTACCCCCCGCCTAATGATCGAGGGAGCTGAAAGCGACTGAGATCGTAGGGTTTGTTTGCCAAAATAATGGGAATGGTCGATCACTTCGAGGCGAAATAAGAAAAATTGTTTGTTGGCTCTCCGAATAAAACATGATAAGAAAGAATGCCTTTTTGAATGAAATGGGTTGTTTGGCTTTGTCGAATCCAAATGGGGGGACACGAAGCAGAGGCAATCGACGCTGAGCGAATGAATTCAAACCATTTGTTTGCCAATAAAATTCTAATTTCATGAAGAAATTGCTTATTTATTGACCCGAATGGCTGAAAGAAATGACCAAATTGGATGAATAATTCGCCCCAGCAGAAGCTAAAGGGCTATCCGACTTGGCTGGGTCGATCTCTGATACTCCAGCATCTCTGCTCCCTACCGGCACAAGATGAAATATCTCGGGATTAAAGCCGAGAGAGCCAGAGAAAAACGTATAGAATGTGCTCTTCCCCCTGTTGGACTAGGATTATTGCGAAATCGGATTATTGTTATCTGTGCTAGTCAATCATGAAAACAGAGCGATCTGTATTGATCTATAAATTTGCGTATTATAATGGAGCCACGACTGATTTGACCTTTTTCTTCCGCTTCAGGAGAATAGTTCCAATGGTAGAACAATGGTCTCCAAAACCAAAGGTTAAGGGTTCGAATCCCTTTTCTCCTGATTACCTAGCTCGGTACGAAGAGGTTGCGTTTCTTTACCACAGACAAGTATCATACTGGATATGGGGCACATAGCGCTGGGAAGGTCCAGAAAGATATACAAGGACCAGCTATTGCCCGGTTCGACAGGGCCCTAGTAGAGGTAACCAAGGACAAATGGGCCTCAGCCGCCTATTCTTATTTCCCCCAGTCGTACAAGTTCGAGATACTGGCGTAGCAAAAGTGCGTATCATTTGGGTGGCTAAGGGCACCTCTCTAGGCTACCTCCGGCCGGCCATCCGGGCCATAACAACAAATCGGAGGCGGTTCGCCCTTGGGATATCTTTTCCGCTTTTAGCTCCTCCATCTCTTGTGCCGGACGGGAGGGAAGGACGGTCAATTCCGAAAGATTTTCCTTCCTTTGCCTAAGATTTGGCCGTTTCTCCATTTCCGCCATTTCTTGTTTTGGAAATGGGGGTACTTGTTGGTTCCCTAACGGGAACCCCAGCAACTCAGCGCTTTATCTCCGGAGAAGCGCTTTTGCGCGCTTCGCTTCGAGGGTTATCTCTTTCCGGAGCGCGTTTCGCGCCCCGCACGCCATTTCTCTCGGGAATCGGGGAAGGGAATCTCGCGGCCCTCTTCTTCAACCGGAAGCCAGGCCACTTATCCACCACTTCGCTCTAACTAAAAGGCCGAGGGATGGATGCACTTCAATGGCGCAGCGACTCAGGGCACAAAGCGATGAATTACCGGTAGGGATATGTAGTAAGATAAAGCGTCGAGCGATCAATGGAAGAACACCATCGAGAAACGCACCACTCATGGTGTGCTCTTTGATAGTTGATGATCTGGCAATTCCAAGCAAGAGGGCCGGGGGGACGAGAGGACCTTGCCCGAGGGGGGACTCGATACGGGCCGGTAGGCACCGTAGAAGGAAAGGGAGGGCTGTGAGCCCCCTGCAGAGGGTAATTAGCTCAGTTGGTAGAGTGCCTCGTTTACACCGAGAGAGTCAGCGGTTCGAGTCCGTTATTACCCAAGGTTGGTTTTCCAAACCAAACACTGTAATTATGAATTGAATCCGGCGTATGGTTTTCAAATCCACTAATTTGATTGATGGTGGTACAACCACGGGAATCCCGGAAGGGGCAGAAGGAGCGAGCCCGCTTTATCCGCATGACGAAGAAGAAAAAGCTGAATAATACTTGCAAAAAACGTTATCACAGTTGAATGAGACGGAGGAAAGTGGCAGGCAGCCATCCACTTCGTGTCGTGGATGGCTGCCCGCCACTTTCTTCTCACAAAGCTTCACTGCAGCTCCATTGGCTACACGAGCGCAGCAGACGCTTTGTGTAATTCATCCACACCTGCGATTTCTCCTTCGGACTGCATCGCAGGTGTGGAACCACTAAAAGCTTGACAGATGGAGGCAAGGTTCGCAGAGAACGTGAAAAACGAGCAATTCTTTCTTTCTTGGAAACCGAAGAAAAAGAAGGTGCGCTGTCGCATGGCGTTTTCTTGGTTTATGGTACAATTCAAACTACTAGATGGTCATGAAATCTGTGGACCTTTCAATTCAATTGAAAAGCGTTGGGCGAGCGGCAGGGCGTGGCTCCGCTTGCTGCATAGCGAGTAAAGGCCGGGGGGCGGCTGGCTTCGCCTAAAAACCGATCCGAACTTGCAGATTGTGCCATTACTACTACGAGGCCCTCGAAATGCGACAAGACCACGGGTTGACCAACCTTCCTACTGCCACCGCCTTCAGGTGCGAAGCAGGGAGCCCTAGCCCCCGCCCGGCGCTGCGCGGGCCCGCCACGGCGGCCACTCACTTCATTTTCCTCGAAAGCCTCGTTCAGGCGGAAGATATAGTTTCAACCTTCGGATCTCTACTGGCATAGCCGTGCCGAGTGGAAAGATCCCGATGAAGAATCTACGATGATTCATGACGTTTGGGAAAATAGCTTAGTTGGTTAGAGTGCTGGTCTGTCACGCCAGAAGTCGCGGGTTCAAATCCCGTTTTTCCCGGTGAAACTTGAATCAGATTTCCTACAAGCAACGTCTCTGGGAAAAACCCAGTCTTGACTGCTTCTCGAATTTTCTAAAATTTAGTAATGACACGAGTTATTCTCCCTCCGATGGTCCACCCCGCCAAATTCCGTCCGGGAGGGATGGAAGGAGAATGGGAATCGGGATGATGCTCCGGAAGATGGGAATTATCCGTGCAACGATGCTCCGAAGCGTGGTTATTATCCGAAAGAAGGGAGGGAACCTTCGAAATTTACTAATTAGGGAGGAATGACAGGGAAAAGGGCGACTCCGTGGGATGTCTCGATAACAGAACTGACGGGATTGTACGTGGGTATAGTATCGATGAACATATTAAGAATTTCGCTACGACGCAGGGACTTTCCGAACAACTTTGGGATTTGAATGCGAATGATTGGGAGAGTTGGTTAGGCTGTTTCGACAAGTACAACCTGTCATTGGAGGTGTGGCAAAAAATTGCACCGCAAAAAAAAAGGGAGATTCGATATCGAAAATTTGAATGGATTCAGAGGGATCGGGGGAAGCTTTCTCGCTGAGCACGAATATGTCCTTCGTGAGAAACGAAACGATTATTCCATCTATACCGAAACCCCGTTCCTCAACCTAAAGTTGTGTTTTTTTGCGGTTTGGTGATTTTCTCACCAAACCTGAAATGGGAGTTTATAGATCATTTGAGTTTTTACAAATCGGAAGATTAAGAACATGAACTTCTCAAATAGCTACACCTGGTTCTGGGCCGGTTGATGCGAATACTATCGGAGGAGGAGCGGGATGTGCTAGTAACGGAATACCCATCATGGGTAACATAGTCCGAGCAACACTGGAAAATGTGACTAAAGTATAACCAGCCACTTTATTGGCAAATAGACATATTCCTAAGCCCGATGCACGAAAACCGAGAAGAATCGACTCGACTTTTATTCGATAATTCAGACAGGGATTTCACCACCGAAAGTCCTACCACAAGTAGAATGGCTAAGTCCTTAAAAACACCCAGCGGCGAGGTAACCGTGAAAGGAAAAACAGGGCCGAAGGATTATCATCCATCTCAGCAGCCGCGGAGAGCTCCTCCTGATCCGCGGGCAGATTCTGCTACTTCAGTTTCATGGGCAGCGTCATCGTATGCATCCGCATAGGTTTCGTGGACCTGAGCTCCTTTCGCCGCAATTTCCCCCATGGCTTTCTTTTGTTAACCCCCCCTTCCCTTCTGAAGTGTCAGCCAACTCCTATAATCCTCTTTCCTCCCCTTCCAAGAAAACCATGCTTGGTTGGATCAGTGTGGGCTGATGTTTTGTCCCACTGGAAAAGCCGCCGAATTCGTCACCAACTGGAAAGCGGAAGCGACTCACTGTCTCGTCTCATTCTCGGAGGCGGGGATGCTCTCAAATAGCTAACAGTGCTTTCGACTAAAGTTCCATTTCCTGGCACGACGGAGCTTATACTGTTTATTCGTGCAACGGTGCACGACGCTCTACCATCCCATTTAGAAATGATTCCGCAACCATTTGCGTACTTGAACGCAAACTGAATAGTAGTAATTCATGCTATTCCTCGAACTCAGACCACAGAGCTTCCTAAGAACTGGGAAAATGCTATGAATCTGTTTAAATAGCTTCGCCTCTTGCCCTAAAAGTCGCTCCGAAAATGTCACTTAAAGTCTTTTAACTGGGGGAAACAAAACCCACTAGACGAACAGCTACTAATACCTCCTCGTTATATACTGATATTCATTCCGAACTCGAAACACTAGAGATTGAAATAGCAAATAAAATCAATTCGCGCGTAAATCGTACTTATATTCCGTTGCTCTTCCCCGTCCGTTCTTGATATTTATGGCAGTTTAAAGGCTGGCAAAAGAAAAGGGCTAACCGCATTTCTGGACTTGTGCCGAGGGAGAAGGTTCCTGCTGGCCGGTTTCTTTCCTCATCAGGAGATAGGTTACACCTATATGCTTTGCTTCAGTTTCCTGTTCGGTAGAAGTTTCCTGCTTTAGGTGAGTGCAGGGGAGAAGCAAGGGAAAAGCAGAGCGCTTCCATGAAGGGAAAAGCAGATGGAAAAGCTTTAGGTTCCGGGAAAAGCTTTAGGTTCCGGGAAAAGCTTTAGGTTCCGGGAGAAGCTTTAGGTTCCGCTTCTGGCAAAGGTTTAGAAAAATGGGTTCAAGAAGGTTAGGTTCTTCAACGGCGCCACTCGAGATGGAGGCTTAATTACTCCTCCATCGGGAACCCAGGGGAACCGCTTTGCCTAGCTGATCCTTCTAATACTCAATTCCGGCAACATGAATCCTCCATCGGCAGGGGAACCGCTTCCTGTTTCTTCCTGCCTGCAAAGCCTAGCTTCATCATCTTATTCGTGATCGCTTCCCCGGAATGCTGCCAGCAATAATCGAAAGAGGATTGGGATCGAGGGGAAGAAAAAGAAGCGGAAAGCTGTTGTTCATTCCCATGGAACAGATTCGAAGTCTGTCGGGGAAGAGCCACTTTCCCAACCCAAAAAAAAGTGTTGTTGCCCTCAAGTTTTCCTGCTAGCCCTTGCCGTTGCTAAAAGTGCCATAACATTTTTATTGACCCAATTTCCCCTCTCTCCTCTCATGAAGGCTAGCGTTTTCGCGCGCGGGAACCCGACAACAAGAACGCGGGGTCTACAGGTCAAACGCCTCCAACGAGTGCTACTTTCCCTGCTCGTACGCTGGCCTTCTTGCCTTCAAATGATTGGGTTCCCCGATTGGTTATGACGCGAACCCGCTAGATCAGCCAAAACCATCTGCTCATCCCACTGAAAGCCACTCCACAAGAACGAGAGTGCTCAACGATGGGCAAGCTCCTTCCACTGAATCCGCTGATGCGTGGCTAATCGAGGCTACGAGGCACAGAGCCAAAATCCGGGGTCCCTTCTGGGCTGGGAAACCTGGATAAGTTCATAAGTTCTAGGCCCCTAGAAAAAAACTCTGTTCTGCCCGCCCATCGTCCGAATCATTCGTCCGGAACCGAGCTGCCAAGGCTGGAAGCGAGCATTTGATCCGGTTCACGCGTGAAGGAGAGGTGTAACCACACAGACATTCCGTGGGATGGTAAGGTGGAACCCCCCCATTCCCCTAATAAAATGAATGAATTCTGCAATACGGGGAAGAACGGTACGAAACGATTCCAATGGTTCCCCGGGGTAGGTAGGGATTCAGGTAGGTATGACATAATTTTTTGGAACGGAAATCGAATTATTGGGGGGAAAAAATAGTACTACCAGTTGGATGCAATACATGTGTATTATTTCATTCAATACTGAATCACCCACGGAAATGGCACCTGAATCAATTACCATTTTAACCAATCGAATTGATCGATACGAGTCGATCTTCTATTCCGCTGGATAACCGAAGCAATGGATAACCCAATAGCAGCTTCGGCAGCTGCGACGGCTATTACGAATATGGAAAAGATTTCTCCCTTCATTTGTTGATCGTCAAGAAAATTGGGGAATGCTACGAGATTTCTATTGACGGCATTCGGAATCAGCTCGAGACACATCAGTGCCCTAACCATGTTTCGACTCGTGATTGATCCGGAAGAGCCACCCGAAAAGCAAGCGATTTTCCCGCCATTTCCCGAGCCATTTCTTTTCCGAATTCCAAATCCTGCCATTTTCCCACCTTATAGAATGCATGCATGCCATTTTTCCACCCGAAAAGCAAGCAAGCTCCGATTCGATCCAAAATTCATCGTCGAATATTCCGTATCAGTCACCGACGTTATCGTATAATAATAAGAAATGATTGTTGCTTTCGCTTCCATTACGGGTAGAATTCTTTCATTCTCTCGAAGATCAACGTAAAGTAAGATTAATCGTCTCGCTTGGCATGAATCATTAGGGTTTTCTGGTTCTGCGTTCTCGGTTCCTCGAAGAGATTCCAGGAGATTTCGACCGGAAGGAAGATAAAGGTCTGCCGAAATCACAGCGGGAAGGCCTCAGGCTGCCCGACTCACCACCCTTTCTAGTTAGTTCGAATCCGACTTCCGTTCATTATGACTGCAAGGCTTGTTGTGACGACTTCCAATTCCAACCGTGGGTTTTCGAGCATACGCTGAAAGTGGTGGTGCCTCCCCGAAAATCCCGCTCAAATCCCCGCATCCCGCCGGCAACACAACGGCCCGTAAGTGATCGCCTAGATCTACCCTCGAGGAGGACGAGGGTTCATCAGCGGAGCGGTTCCCCGATGGACTACTGATCGCATCCTCTTCGGGAGGCCCTGCCCCGTGTCTCCTCCTCCATGAAGGGATACATCCATATTGGTTCTGGATTAGCTCAGTCGGTAGAGCAGTGGACTGTTAATCCATGGGCCGCAAGTTCGAGTCTTGCATCCGGAGTTGGGAGCCAAAGGCAAAAGAAACCGAAAAATTTCATAGAAATACTTTCTTTTGTTCACTGAATACGGTCCACCGGGATAACGTGAAGGGAAGCCTGCTAAGCGCCTGAAAGCTCACTATAAGCAATGCCTCAGGCTTATGGAATTCGAACAAGAACTTCAAAATGAAACCTTGAGACGAGTCGTCGGGCATATACAGAAGTTCATAACATGGAGTGTGGTTTGGGCGATGCAAAGCAAGTATGGCTTTGTATCATGGAGCAGTTTCTATCGAACCTCCGAACCCCAAATCACATCATCATTGAATAGGGTTCGGCTCAGAGAGAGTTGAACTGGATCAATGAAAGAATAAATACTCGAAGAAAGGTCTTCACGCCCTTCCCTTCCCTTCCCTTCCCTTCCCTTCCCTTCCCTTCCCTTCCCTTCCCTTCCCGCGTGGAGGAGGAACCGTCCAGTATCCCCTCCGTCTTCAAGTATTTCCTTGAATCTGCAAAAACTATCCGGAAACTCAGAAAATATCTCGTTTCCGCGTTTTTAACCAAAAAACCGAGTTTGATCCTGGCTCAGAATGAACGCTAGCGATATGCTTAACACATGCAAGTCGAACGTTGTTTTCGTCCCTTCATGGAACAGTTGAAAACAAAGTGGCGAACGGGTGCGTAACGCGTGGGAATCTGCCAAACAGTTTGGGCCAAATCCCGAATAAACGAAAGCGAAAAAGCTTCGATAAAGCGTTAAAGCGCTGTTTGATGAGCCTGCGTAGTATTAGGTAGTTGGTTGGGTAAAGGCTGACCAAGCCGCAGATGCTTAGCTGATCTTTTCGGACGATCAGCCACACTGGGACTGAGACACGGCCCAGACTCCGTGGGGAGGCAGCAGTGGGGAATATTGGACAATGGGCGAAAGCCTGATCCAGCAATATCGCGTGAGTGAGTGAAAAACGTCGCGTTAGCGAGGAAGGGCAATGCCGCTTGTAAAGCTCTTTCGTCGGGTGCGCGATTGTGACAAGACTCGAGGAAGAAGCCCCGGCTAACTCCGTGCCAGCAGCCGCGGTAAGACGGGGGGGGCAAGTGTTATTCGGAATGACTGGGCGTAAAGGGCACGTAGGCAGTGAATCAGGTTGAGAGTCAAAGGCGCCAGCTCAACTGGCGGAATGCTTTCAAAACCAATTCACTCGAGTGAGATAGAGGGGAGTGGAATTTCGTGTGTAGGGATAAAATCCGGAGATATACGAAGGAACGCCGAAATAGCGAAGGCAGCTTTCTGGGTCTCTACTGACGCTGGGGTGCGAAAGCTTGGGGAGCAAACAGGATTAGATACCCTGGTAGTCCATGCCGTAAACGATGAGTGTTCGTCCTTGGTCTGCGGATCGGGGGCTCAGCTAACGCGTTAAACACTCCGCCTGGGGAGTACGGTCGCAAGACTGAAACTCAAAGGAATTGACGGGGGCCTGCACAAGCGGTGGAGCATGTGGTTTAATTCGATACAACGCGCAAAACCTTACCAGCCCTTGACATATGAACACTTGACGTATGAACACTTGACATATGAACAAGTGTGCTTGTCCTTAACGGGATGAAACGAAAATTCATACAGGTGCTGCATGGCTGTCGTCAGCTCGTGTCGTGAGACGTTTTTGGTTAACTCCTATAACGAGCGAAACCCTCGTTTTGTGTTGCTAAGACATGCTGCTCTCAAAGGATCAATGTCATCATTCACCCCCTAAAGCAGGAACATAGAACATGGGCTTCCGGCGAACGGTTCCGACGAGCGAGCCACCCGGTAATGGATGGTAAGTGAGCCGGTACCTGGGCCCATGAATCTGTGTTCAGTCTTAGGCCGGGATTGATGACACTCCCTCTGTGCCGATGTTGCACTCACAAAAGACTGCCCGTAGTTCTACTATGGAGGAAGGTGGGGATGACGTCAAGTCCGCATGGCCCTTATGGGCTGGGCTACACACGTGCTACAATGGCAATTACAATAGGAAGCAAGGCCGTAAGGCGGAGCGAATCCAGAAAGATTGCCTCAGTTCGGATTGTTCTCTGCAACTCGAGAACATAAAGTTGGAATCGCTAGTAATCGCGGATCAGCATGCCGCGGTGAATATGTACCCGGGCCCCGTACACACCGCCCGTCACACCCTGGGAATTGGTTTCGCCCGAAGCATCGACCAGGGATCACCCATTACTAAAGTGTTCCACGCCTAGTTGAGTGTGGCCCACTTTGGTATTGGTGGTCTTCTTGGCGCATACCACGGTTGGGTCAGTGACTGGGGTGAAGTCGTAACATGGTAGTCGTAGGGGAACCTGTGGCTGGAGGGAATCCTAAAGGAAGGCGCCAGCGTCCCTCCATTAACTGTACTAACGTCGGTAAAGTCAATTCGTTGGGTAAATGGCCGGGCGCTATGCGCGAGGAGAAAGCGCTATGCGCGGGGAAAGTTAGGCAGATTCGGGCTAACAAGAAATGCACTTTCCCAGGACGGCAGATTACTTTGGCCGGGCAGAAGTGGGCACTTTCCTTTAGGGAGCCACGTGCAAATCCACTGAGAATGGAAATTTCGTATATAGAATCCGCAATTGGACCATGGAGTGCAAATCCACTGAGAATTGTCCAAGGAATGGAAATTCAATCTTGCTTTCTTTGGCGTACCCACCGCGGAAAGGCATCGATTCCGGGAAGGAATTTCGGAATTGCGTATTCTAGTGGATGCGGCAAAGGCTCGCCGCACCCACCAAGAAGTTGGGCTCGCACTATCGTATCTGTTGGGGGAGCGTTGGCTCGCACTCCCCGGCAAGTTGAACGGTTGAATCATGTTGGCACACCATCGACTTTCCCTCGGCACCATTCCACGGGTTCGATTCCGGGATAGCCTTAAACTGCCATGAATATCCCCAGCTTTAATAACCAACACCACAAGACATGCCTGGAAACGGAAGAATGATTACAGAGCAAATGGCGACGAGTATCAAGGGAAAATTGAGGATTCTACAGGACGACTTCGCCGAACACATGGGCACGCTAAGAAACTTCCCCGGCCGCCCGGGGCCAGGCGATCTCAGTGAGCTCTCGGAAACCCTTTTTGTTATCCGTGACGCCACCCTGCCGGATATGCAATCGGTAGCGAGGCCTTTGGTGCAATTCGGACCGCCGTTCGATGAGTTGATGGAAGCTATAGACTGGGCTCTCGCCCCCCTGTGGCAAACCCCGCTTCCAAATTCACGCCGAGGCCTTCAGCCTATCCTGCCCCTATTGACACGAGTTGGGATCAAGTGGGAACTCACCGTAACCGAGATCACCGAAAAGGTAAACCTGGGGTTGGACGTGCGAATATGGGATTATTTCGAGCCAAATGTGTTTCTTTTTTATGTATGTAATCTTTCTTATGTATGGAATCTTGGAGCTCAAATCTTGGCAATCATCGCACCACTTCTACTAGGAGTAGCCTTTCTAGTGTTAGCCGAACGTAAAGTCATGGCTTCCATGCAACGTCGGAGGGGTCCTAATGTAGTGGGATTATTTGGGTTGTTACAACCTTTAGCGGATGGTTTGAAATTAATTATAAAGGAACCCATTTCACCTTCAAGTGCTAATTTCTTTCTTTTTATAATGGTTCTGGTAATCACATCTATGTCAAGTTTGGTTGCTTGGGCTGTTACACCTTTCGATTACGGTATGGTATTGTCGGATTTCCACGTAGGTATGCTCTATCTATTTGCTATATCTTCTCCGGGGGTTTATGGCATTATTACAGCGGGTTGGTCTAGTAATTCTAAATATGCTTTTTTAGGAGCATTACGATCTGCCGCTCAAATGGTTTCGTACGAAGTGTCTATTGGTCTTATTATTATTACTGTATTAATCCGTGTAGGTTCTTGTAATTTCAGCGAGATTGTCATAGCGCAAGAGCAGATATGGTTTTGCGTTCCCTTGTTCCCCGTATTGATTATGTTTTTCATTTCTCGTTTAGCAGAAACTAATCGAGCTCCGTTTGATCTACCAGAAGCAGAAGCTGAATTAGTGGCGGGCTATAATGTGGAATATTCCTCAATGGGGTTTGCTCTTTTTTTTTTGGGGGAGTATGCTAATATGATCTTAATGAGGTGCGGAGCTTTGCATCTGACATTCGTTGGGCTTCCGCTCTCTGCAGGAGCCAGCGTCCTCTCAAGGGCCTTGTGCAGTAAACCCCTCCGGGCGACGATCCGAAGACTAGTAGGTCCCGCGAAGCTTTCGGGGAGGGGTAGCCTGGTGTGTAAGCACAGCAACGAACCGCGAACCCATCGGACGACCTATCTAGGATTGGGGGGATATCCTAAGTGGTTACCTCGTAACTCTTCCCTAGACCTATACTATCGAATGCTCATATGGGAAAGTGCGCTCCTAGGTCTGGAACCAGGGAGGGTTGCTCCGAGAAATCCTTTATCGTCCCCTCCAGAGGGTGCGGACACACCTGCACGGATTACAGGTGACGGCTACAAAGATGGCGGGGAAGGAAACAGTACTCGACATCCAGGGATGAATGTAAACCCATTGGACAGGGATAATCATTCTGGTCCTGGGAGAGAAGACTCACCGGCGGTGGTAGACACTAGTCCGAGGGGCGCGAAGCGCTATGAGTCACTGAGACGACGGCAGGGCGCGAAGCGCACCCATGTACTCAGAACTATTGCGGGCAAAAGACTGCTACTGGCGTCCCAGGAGCGAATCGAGTCTAAACCAGGCAACTTAACCCCCGGCGAAGAGGGCTCATTTCTGAAAACTTGTTCGTTGGAGGGGATCTCTTTGGAATGGTTGGAGAGAGACTCGCCGCGCCTCTTGTCAGGCGCCTTGCTCGAGCCCGCGGGGGGAGTGATGATACCGCTTATTTATGAAAAACCGTTCCCGGAAATCGCATTTGGGGCCTTTTCCATAAATTATTTTTCGGGCCGATGACTCTTTTGCAAAAAACGGGCTTTGCTCCCGAGTTTAGACCGCTCACAGTAGTAGCACCGAGGGACAAGATCATTTAGGGGGCAATAAGGACGGTACCCGAATCTATTTACGAGCCCCAGTTTCTAGACACATCGCACGGATTCCGCCCGGGTCGAGGCTGCCACTCGGCCCTGAGACAGATCGAAACAGAGTGGGCTGGAACCTCTTGGTTTTTAGAATTCGACACTAGAAAGTGTTTTGACACCATCGACCGACATTGACTCATCTCAATCTTGAGAGGGGAGATCAACGATCCTAATTCCTTTAACCTCACTCACGAACCGTTTTCCGCCGGACTTGTAGGGGGTGAGAGGGGTGGCTTTTCCTCCAGGGTCCCACAGGGCAGTGTACTATCACCCCTATTATGCAATATTTACTCGCATAAGCCCGATCGGGAGATGGAGAGGATCCGGCAAGAGCACGAAACTCCGAAGGCTCAGGGAAGAGAATCGGTTTTCTTCGGGATGACAGGTCGGGGGAACTAAAAAAACTCTGGGGAAGAAGCAAGCTTCGACTCTCCTTCAGTAGACGACAAAGCCATCGTGGGGGTGAAACGCATCCAACGTAAAGCGTCTCCTTCCCGGACCTCCGCTAGGAGGTCCAGGAAATTACCCGGGAATTTATCCCGGACCCCCGAGATCGGGGGAATTGCTTTGCACTTTCCTGGCTTCGCCCCTTCCTGCTTCCCCTTCCTTCCCGACCCGGGAGGGGAGCGGCCTCCTACCTTATTCCCTCTTCTGCTCCCCTTTCCAACGCTAAGAAGCGTTTTCTGCCCCTCGGGCCTTCGAGCCGAGGCAGAGCCGAAGCAAAGCCTTCGCGCCTTCATTCGTAGAGCCAACGGTTTCACCTCGAAATGAGCAAAGGCCGAAGGTGGAGAACTCTACGCGTTCTCCATGAGAAACCCCCGTGGCCTGATGAAGCTGGACGGGGAGGCGGGACTAGCTATCAGGTTGGGACGTAGACGCCTAGCTCGTGAGCAGGGGCTATCCCCCGTGGACTTCAATGACCCAGACTTCGTTAGGATCCGTTACGTCTGATATGCCGACGACTTCCCACCGGGAATCGTTGGTCCCGTAGAGTTGATAATGAAAATCCAAGAACGTATCACCCACTCTCCACAATCTGACCCGAACCCTGAGGTAGGCTCTGCAGGATTCGCAGAAATAGCTGCAGGGACGGTAGAATCCCCCGGTACGATCATTCGGGGAGTCCCGGCTTCGAATACTCCCCTACAATTCCCGCGAGAGCTGGAAAAGCGCCGGAGAGTCAAGCACCGTATCCATCCCACAGCTCCCTACTGACGCTCCGCCATCCATTCCAAGTCAGAGGACCCAGGGAAGAGTATCCCGGTCTGATAGCTAACGAAGAAGAGAAGAGAAACGGGGAGTTTACAGGACGCGGGGCTTTAACTAGCAGAGACTCCGAAAACAGCAGGGGTCAGCCCCCAGGGGAGCGTCTTACGGGAGACCGCCAGGGACATCCGGCAAAGATCGAGAGAGATCTCGCATAGCCCAGGTCGGAGCAACGTGCCATCAGACGTTCAATAGGCAGTCCCATGATTGGACGAATCGTTGAGCGTCTGGATGTCTTCATTGGAGACTCCCAGAGCGCTAGGAGGTCGGAAGGGCCAGAAGGGACGGGGGCACTGGGAACAAACGGGGTCTTTCAGCAAGTTACTCATACAGATCTGGGCGCCCATAAAGAAAATATTCCAAAGGCTTCGGGATCGAGATATCATTAGCCAGAGGAAGGCCCGTCCAACCCACGTGGCCCGCTTGACGAACGTCAGCGACGAAGACATCGTCAATTGGTTCGCGAGCGTCGCGAGAGGTTTTCCGTCCTACTACTACTATAGGTGTTGCGACAACCCTTATCAAGTCTGAGCGATTGTCGACTACCAGATTCGCTGGTCCGCTATATTTACCCCTGCCCACAAGTACAAATCCTCAGCGCGGAAGAGAATCCCAAAGTACCCCAAAGACTTACATATAGTCAATGGGGAAGGCGGGACCCCTGCCAAGTTTCCCAACAGCATGGAGCTTGGGAAGCTTAGACCAGAGTTCCTGACGAGGAAAAATCTGAACAAGGAGGACGCATACGAGACCTTAGATCAGGTGTACATATGATATTCCAGAAACGTGATCATCGGTCTAAACCTGCGGTAAGGGAGGTGTGAGGAGGGCCTGGTGCAGATGCGCCATGTACGCAAGTTGGCCCGGCTTGAATATTATTTCGGTAAAAGGTGATTTTGAGAGGAGGCCGAAAGTGGGTCTCGACGCATCCAACGCTTGGCGTTTTCCCGGGCGTTCTTAAAAACGGTATAAAGAGAGCCTTTGAGCCTTCGACCCCCCTTTTCTGACAGGTTGGGGAACCCCTGATTTGATGGTAGCCAACTCAGTACCTTTAATGCTATCGCATTCTCTCCGGGTTAAAACCAGGCCGGGAGGAAGTGTGCTTATCAGCACAAACCCGGCTTTCAGCTGCCCCTCCTGTAGGTTGAGCGGTTTCAATCTCTCCTTCCGGGCCCCCGTGGGTTCGGGACGAAGGGCTGATAAGCACT
>NW_028239317.1:22500-25413 GCF_047967505.1 Dipteris shenzhenensis | reverse complement strand
TCGCTTCCAGCCTTGGCAGCTCGGTTCCGGACGAATGATTCGGACGATGGGCGGGCAGAACAGAGTTTTTTTCTAGGGGCCTAGAACTTATGAACTTATCCAGGTTTCCCAGCCCAGAAGGGACCCCGGATTTTGGCTCTGTGCCTCGTAGCCTCGATTAGCCACGCATCAGCGGATTCAGTGGAAGGAGCTTGCCCATCGTTGAGCACTCTCGTTCTTGTGGAGTGGCTTTCAGTGGGATGAGCAGATGGTTTTGGCTGATCTAGCGGGTTCGCGTCATAACCAATCGGGGAACCCAATCATTTGAAGGCAAGAAGGCCAGCGTACGAGCAGGGAAAGTAGCACTCGTTGGAGGCGTTTGACCTGTAGACCCCGCGTTCTTGTTGTCGGGTTCCCGCGCGCGAAAACGCTAGCCTTCATGAGAGGAGAGAGGGGAAATTGGGTCAATAAAAATGTTATGGCACTTTTAGCAACGGCAAGGGCTAGCAGGAAAACTTGAGGGCAACAACACTTTTTTTTGGGTTGGGAAAGTGGCTCTTCCCCGACAGACTTCGAATCTGTTCCATGGGAATGAACAACAGCTTTCCGCTTCTTTTTCTTCCCCTCGATCCCAATCCTCTTTCGATTATTGCTGGCAGCATTCCGGGGAAGCGATCACGAATAAGATGATGAAGCTAGGCTTTGCAGGCAGGAAGAAACAGGAAGCGGTTCCCCTGCCGATGGAGGATTCATGTTGCCGGAATTGAGTATTAGAAGGATCAGCTAGGCAAAGCGGTTCCCCTGGGTTCCCGATGGAGGAGTAATTAAGCCTCCATCTCGAGTGGCGCCGTTGAAGAACCTAACCTTCTTGAACCCATTTTTCTAAACCTTTGCCAGAAGCGGAACCTAAAGCTTCTCCCGGAACCTAAAGCTTTTCCCGGAACCTAAAGCTTTTCCCGGAACCTAAAGCTTTTCCATCTGCTTTTCCCTTCATGGAAGCGCTCTGCTTTTCCCTTGCTTCTCCCCTGCACTCACCTAAAGCAGGAAACTTCTACCGAACAGGAAACTGAAGCAAAGCATATAGGTGTAACCTATCTCCTGATGAGGAAAGAAACCGGCCAGCAGGAACCTTCTCCCTCGGCACAAGTCCAGAAATGCGGTTAGCCCTTTTCTTTTGCCAGCCTTTAAACTGCCATAAATATCAAGAACGGACGGGGAAGAGCAACGGAATATAAGTACGATTTACGCGCGAATTGATTTTATTTGCTGGGAGAAAGAGGAAAAAATATCATTCCAGAAGGGAAAAGAGAGTCATTTTTCAAAGATTACCGAGTACAAGCGCACATCTGGGCTATCGGAAACCTCCTACTCCATATCATCAAAGATATTCACACGGATTCAGACATGGAAGGGCTATTATTGATTTGGAAAAAACACCTTTATTCTTGAAGATTGCTTGTAACGTGATTGGATCTACTACTTGTAGGGAAGGCCATTCATTGCTGGTGAATACGGATCCCTTGTATAGTAACATAATGAAAAGAATGGCGAAAAGAACCAACTAGAGCTATATCAATTCCAAACGGATTGGTGGTTTTTCAACCAATTGGGAACATATGAAATATGAAGAACGCTTCTAATATTCATCCACGTAGCATTCCAGCCCACGTTTTTCAAAGATGCAAAAATATTTTGAAGGACTGATGACACGCTAAATTCCGGATGGTTTAGTTGTACCGAATGCACGTAAAGATTTCATAGCTATACTTGAAGCTAATCGATCATGAATACCTATTGTACTCCTGGTGGATTCTACTCTCTCGGAGAGATTACATAAATTAATTACTTATCCCATTCCAGTGAATAATGATTTCGTATGGTTTACAAATCCATTTCGTTAATTGATCACGAAAACAGTCATTCATTCGAAAAAAGCTCGGAAACCCGCCAAAAAAGCTCGGGAACCCGCCAGGGAAATGATTCGGGGAAGGGAAAGTTTTGAAGTTAGTTTCAAAGGTAGGAAATCGGATGCACCTTTAAGGGGTCTATCGCTTTATTGCCACCGCACAACACCATTATGTAGTCATTTTTTTCGTCATTCACTTTACAGGTTCTATTCCTCTGGATCTTCCGCCCAGAAGGGCCGAACGGCTAACTTATTGCCCACCTCTTCACCCTGGAGCCCCCACAATCTTTCCCCCCGGCGCGGTGTAACGCATCTGGCAATGCTCAAGCATAGGGAGCTAACCGGCGAAAAGCCGCGGCTTTCGTTTCTTAAGGAAATGGGGCAACAACATGCTCCTGTGATGGAAAAGTTTGCACATGTACCCTTAGAAGATGCCCGGGCTGCCCTAGCCCTCGATTGGGTTGATGCAAATCATATTGCAAGGGAGTGTTCGGGAGGGCGTTTTCCGGCGGGAGGGGACTTCTACGAGTTTGCAGTAAGCCTGGGAGCGCACGTGCGGAATCATATCGCCGAAGCTATAACCGGGGGGTACCCCTTGGGGCCGGAGGAAACGCGGGAGATCCAGCACCTTCTGGAACAAATCGGGGGTATGGCCCCAACGTTTGCCCCCGGCGTACTTTTCCCCCTAATCCGTAGCTTCTCTGAATGCGCAGGGGGTGTGGATACGGCGAATGATGTGCTTTCCGGCCGCCCCGGGGCGGCAAAGCCGGAAGAGCTTGCGCAGGCCCTGCTTGAGGAGGTTGGAAGCTCAAGCCCTTCCTTCCTCCGGTCTTATTACTCAGGACGGATAGCCGAGTATGCGAGCCTGCTAGCATACTACCACGGGCGTTTGTTAACATTGCTCCCCGCGGCCGCGCAGTCACTTTATCCCTTAGCGGGTGCCCCCGCCGCAGGCATAGATGAACCCGGAATCGAGGAAGCCCCGCATACAGAGCAGGCCGTGGATGCAGAGGAAGCCCCAGCTGGGG
>NW_028239317.1:0-15000 GCF_047967505.1 Dipteris shenzhenensis | reverse complement strand
ACTTCCCATATTCTTTCTGTTCTGCTAAATCCCATCATCTTATTCGTGATCGCTTCCCCGGAATGCTGCCAGCAATCCAAGGACGCATGCCTAAACGGAAACTAAGTTCCCCCTTTAATGCTATCGCATTCTCTCCGGGTTAAAACCAGGCCAGGCCGGGAGGAAGTGTGCTTGTCCTTATCAGTGCCTCCCCGTCTTATTCCCCTCTCACTTCGGCAAAAGGTGAGTGCTTTGCTTCAGTTTCCTGTTCGGTATCAGTTTCCTGCTTCATTTCCTGCTTGCCGGTTCCTTCGGCTTCTTAGAGCTCTAGGTTGGGGCGATGCGATAAAACACTCTAGATGGAGGCTTAATTACTCCTGTTTCTTCCTGTTTCCTGCAAAGCCTAGCTAATCCTTCTATTATACTCAATTCTGTGGGAATCCAGAGCTATGCTATATCGTTCCATCTCGCAACATTCCGTGTAGTGCGGGATTCGAACCCCTACTGGTAGCGGTAGCTCCAATTTAGCCTTCAGTGCTTCCGTGGGACCCGTATATTGGTGGAGCCCTTATCCATACTAGTAGAAAATCGAATCTATTCTTCATGGTTTCGCATCATCATCTATTGCTATCCCCATCGTGAACACTACTGCTAAAGAATTTACTGGGATCTACAGATCGAGGCCTACGGAACACACGAGGGTTATCCGTGTTAGTCCCGACTTCAACATAAACAGAATTATCAGTGCTAGTCGAGGCCTCACTAGTATCCACAAGATTATCAGTAGTGTTAGTCGAGGTTTCAATAGTCTCCACAGGTTTATCAGTAGTGTTAGTCGAGGTTTCACTAATCTCTTCCCCCTCCGGAATATCCTCTAAGAAAGGCATGCTCTGTGCTGTTGAATATTCACTGTCTGAATCTGATAAATCCTCCGTAACGTCGAATTGTCTAAAGTCACTACAACCTGTATTCCCATCATTAACCACGACATCATTCACGCTATTGCTACTGCTAGTAAATTGACTGGGATTTGAGGGGAAACGCTTCTTTAATAAGCGCACCCCGGGTGGGGTCTCAGCATTATCCGTGGTAGGCTGGCTCTCTGCATCAATATTCTCAGCATTATCCGTGGTAGGCTGGCTCTCTGCATCAATATTCTCAATATCATCTAATACAGGCTCCTCATTGAACACAACCCTAGCTATCATGGAAAGCCCCTCCTTTACCTTGGGTATAGCACCAAGCCCGCCACTATTAGTACCACCATCATCATATCCTCTCCTATATAGGTAAATAGCCATCAAAGCACCAGTAATACAACCCAATGTTATTAGCATCGAATTTGACAAATACCAGGGATGGGAGCACAGTCCAAGTACCCTTCATCGGATGGAAGGCGCTGTTCCTTCGCACAGTCCAAGTACCCTTCATCGGATGGAAGGCGCTGTTCGGGAAATTAAGTGGGCTTTTCAGAAAGAGATCAACGATCTTAAGTTGATCCATCAACAAGAGATCAACGATCTTAAGTTGATCCATCAACAAGAGATAAACGCTCTTAAGTTGGAGATTAACTCACTAAAAGAAGCCTTTACTACAGGTACAACTACAGGTACAACTACAGGTACGCTTGCTTCTACCAGTACGCCTTCAAAAGAGGGAACTACAGGTACGAAGGAAGATTTCGCCTCTTCACCGCCGCATACTTCTGTGAATTCGCCTTTTCCGGGAAACCGCTGCGAGCAATCAAGCCAAACCACAGAGCCTGAACCTTCTGCCGATGAATGGTTAATCGAAGCTACAAGGCATAGAGATCAAATCCGTATAAAGAAAGAGATAATTGAAACTACACGGAGGGAGTCTGAACGTGAAGCTGAACGTAGACGAGCCTTTAAGACAAGGGAAATGGAAGCATGGCTTTTCGATGGAAGGCCTCCAGTCAAAGAACAGGCTATAGAAAAGCGGCAACCAACCACAGATAGAGATAGAGATGGAAAAGATAGAGATGGAAAAGATAGAGATAGAGATGATAGAGATAGAGATAGAGATCCGGCGGGCACGCGGGCCTCCTAGCTAATCCTTTTCCGGGATAAAAGCTTGCTTGCCGGTTCCTGCGATTCCGGTGAGTGCGATTCCCAATTGGGGAAGCTTTAGGTGGGTGCTTCTGCCGCTTGCCGGTGACCGAAGCTTCTGCAGAGGGAAAAGCGGGAAAAGCTCTAGGTTGGGTTCTTCAGCGGTTCAACTAGCGATGCGATAAAACACTCGAGATGGAGGCCGGGGAACCGCTTCCTGTTTCCTGCAAAGCCTAGCTAATCCTTATCTCTTCTATAATACTCAATTCCGGGGGAATCCATCTCGCCGAATTCCGGGGTTACGTGCAACGCACTGAAGGGATTCGAACCCCTTCTAAAAGCTTTCTAGTAGCTCCGCTATCAGTGCGCCCTTGCGAATTTTTCTTCTCATTCAGAGGGTTGGAAGGGCGTGGAAAACGAAGCGCGATCAAGCAAGGGACACTTGCCTTCTTGGAAGAAAGAATGAATTTTTTGCAAGCGGTTCCGGGCGGGAGGCTGGAAGGCGAGGGCTCCCCCGTTTCCATCGGACCTGATCCAGGATCTTCTAGGCGCCCACGGAAGCCCAGTAATTGGTCATATGAGCTTAGGACCGGCTGGAAATTAGAGTTTCCAGGCCTTCTTGGCCTTCCCCGAGAAAATCCAGATCTTGGCGGATGGCAGAAAAGCTCTCCTATGGGCCCGAAGGCCCACTCGTTGGGATGAGCAGTTGGATCCTCGGCAGTTAATGCGGTTTCGGCTGCCCACTCGGAATAATTTCCCAACGCAAATAGGAACAGAGGTCTTTCAACGACTGCTCATTGCCCCCCTCCGGCTAAGCCTTTCCAGCGTTTCCAACTTCGCTCCTCTCGTAAAGCATGGAATAGTTCCTCTGCGGAGGTTGGATTCGGGGATTCCGCTTTCCCGCTGCCCCCTGCCTCTTTCTCCGTTTCCTCCTCCGGGCGCTTCCCCGGCCTCTGCTGCTTCCGAGAGCATTCCCCCACCTCCTCTTCCATCGGCCTTTTCCCCTTATCCTTTTGGTCTTTCTCTTCGTCCGAGCCTTGGCATCAAGCCCTCCTCCAGGAGGTAACCATCGCAGCCAATCGCCATACGGCGACGCCGCCGCAACCACGATTGGCCACGCGCATGATTTTGACCGCGGCTTTCGAACGGTTGCCTATTCTCTCCCTTATTCCACCCTTTCCTCTCAGACCCCGAAAAAATAGAAGTTTCGATCTCTTTAGTAAAGGAGTACTCATGAATAAGTCTTTATTTATTAGCTCGAGGTTTTTTCCGTGTAGAAGCAAACTGACCAACTTTTCCCTTTTGATTATCTTACTACAGAAAAGGTCTTGTATGGAGTGCCATTGCAGCGGGCGAGGGATAAGGGGGCGGACCCCCACCCCGAGGTAAAGATATTCAATAAGACCACTCGGATACATAGACAACGTGCCGTTTCATGAGTAACTAGAAAAAGCGGGGAGAGATATAGAAAGAGAAAACTAATCAACGAGAAACTAATAGCTAGTAGCAACGACTTCTCGGGATCCATTAGTTTATACAGAATCCATCTTTTAGGTGTATCGAGATACATTATTTTCACCAGGCGTATATAATAAAATAGAGTAACTCCCCGGTGTCCCGGGGTACCTAGTCCTCCCAGAACCGCGGGAGACAGTCGCCCATCATACGGCTCACCCACTCAACTTGCTTCGGATGTTAGTTCTGAATCGTTCAAGTTCAGATAACTTCGTTGGCTTTACGAACGAAGGAGCGGAGCGAGAAAGCGCCAAGCGCTTTCTCAACGATGCCCACTTTATTGGTACCTCATTCTCGAGGACTTGTTTTCCTCTCCCATCCGCGGGGTCCCCGGCTCTCCCCCGGAGGGAGCAGGGGGGGATACCGGGAGAAAGGGCGAGCTTGCTTATTCTCTCCGGAGATGTTCAATCTCCTTCAGACTGAGTTAATTGACCCGCGCCTCTCTCTCCGGTCGTATTGGGAAATATTATCTTCCACCCATCTGTCAAGCTCTTCTCCTACGAGTCAATTTTCGCTAATAAAGCGCTGATTCTTTGGGGTGTGCTGGGGGGGGTCATGATCTGTCCCCCCCGACGAAAGGTGCTCGGCCAGCCCTTTCCAGCTCTTATCTCCCTGCGAATGACCCCCATTAGTATCTCATGGTGGATGGAATCATACCATTGCTTTACGTTTCCTAACGTTTACCAAACGCTGGAGTAACGCTTAAGCGACCGAAGAGCCTGTGGGCTTCTTGTGGGTCGGAACCCATGAGATCTGAGTGATAGTATAGAAAGACTTGGGCTAAAGCCGGTCCTCTTGTATCAGCCGGCCGGTACTGAAAGCAGGACGGGGAAGAAAAGGCGTTCTCTTCCCTCCCGCTTCTCACTCTTCCCGGGCTTCGCTCTCCGGAACTCCACCCCACCGAGATCCCAACGGACACCACATCTTGCATATTTTTCAGCTGCTTCAGTGACGTACCGTTGACGGCCATGATCCACAGATCAGGGCAGAGCGAGATATCCTACCTGCGGCCTTGTTCGAAAAGCTATGCATCCAAAGATTCACAAGGATTGAATCCCCTGTCTGAACTCTGTCAGACACATCCAATGGATCCAACAAGGGGGTTAAGCAGAGTGAATATGTAGAGTATAACCTACCAAGGCTTTTAGCTACTTAGGCCCCTTCCCGGCTACTGGATCACTACTCCGGCTTTCCCGGGTTCCTTTCAGGTAGGCGGGTACTACGGACCTTCTGCCGTCCATCGCGGAGCCCTTTCATAAGCTGTAGGGGAGGGCGCTAAGCGCAGTAAATAATCGAGGGGGGAATATTTCTATACAATTAGTAAGGGGAGAGACATATACATATATATATAGCTTGGCCCTAAATCCTTGCACACCCCCCCCACAAGCACCCCCGGGGACCTGCCAGAACTGTCGGGCCCAGAAAGCGCCCTCGGCCAGAGAAGAAGCTTCGCTTCTTCTCTCGAACTTGATTGACTTGGCCAACGAATAAGGCCCGTAGGGCGCTTCGCGCCTTTTCTGCGCTTCGCTAATCTCTTGGCGCTTCGCTTTCCAAGATGAATTGGCGGTTTTTTTCGGATGGACTTCGCCGTTATTCCCTAAAGGCTGTATTATCACATCGAGATGTCGATTCGTTCCCTGTCCCCAGTGATATGGGTAATCTGCTCCGTCTGTCCTCGTCCGGCTTGCGTTGTTCCAACCACCGGCAGGGAGCACCTCAGCAATCGCGCGCTGTAACTGGGAGTCCTATTACACTGAAGGGTACTCCGATTTACGGCAACTTAGGTTCATCTCGTGTAGTGATAGCGGCGGACTCGTACAAGGATCTTGGGTAGGTTCATGAGATCCTAGCGGTATCCCCTCACTTGTCCTTTCGTAGATGCGTTCTTCCCATCTGTCCTGCGACGTTTTGGTAAGCTACGCGTCCGGTGCACGACCTCGTGCCGAGGTCTCCCACACTGACTCTGGGCAACCCCTTCCGGCCGCCCAACGACTGATAACGCTAGTAACTACTCCTATTAAGGCTAGTAAGTAAGCCCCACAGCTCGGGGCGGCAGAGAACAAATGGAATTTGCTACGAAAGCCGGCTAACGGGAATATTCCTGCGTATGGAGACGTAGTAATAGACGAGGTAATAGCTGAAATAGGATTAGTTTTGGCTAAAGCGCCTGAATCCGCTATATATTTGACACGGGTTTAACGTAATGCTAAAACTGTGGCGAATGCATTGGTGGTCATTAATACATAAATAAAGATACCAATTAGTGATGGTTAAATCCCTTCTATGGTTCCACGTGAAAAACCAATTGAGGGATAACCTACATGTCCAGTAGGACTATAAGCTGAAAGTCTTTTTACTTCTTTTTAGGCCATGGCGGCCAGTGCTCCTGGGATCATGAAAGCGATGCTGCGGAGAAAAAAGAGTTATTGCCGTGTTAGATCATGGAAACTATGGGGAAAAACACGTAACGTATTGGCAGGAATAGATATTTTAGGTGCAATAGGAAGGAATGCTGTAACCAGAGTGGGTGAACCCCCGTATACATCAGGTGCCCACATATGTAGAGTCGGAAGTAAATCATTAACCGAGCCGTGCAGCAAAGAAAGCTGTCGTTCACTCGCTGTTCGCAACGCGAAGAGTTCAGAGAATTCCCGAATGACCTACTACGGTGCTCTCCGAACCGTACGTGATAGTCGCCCATCATACGGCTCTCTAACCCTACAACACTTGGATTAGATATACCCAAAGGTCCGCCGCTTTCAGCCATTCCACACGCTGTCGGATACACCTGGGTCACTGGGAACGATTTCAGTGGATTCTGGGCGGGTGAAACCTGCTCAGTATAAGCAGGTACCAGATAGATAGACCCCTTTCTTTCCGTTGTTGCCAGTGCTTCCCCGGGCCGGGAAGGGAACAAGGCCCGTAAGGCGGCGCAAAGCGTTTTCTCCGCAGGTGAGGGTGGTGTACCACCACCCGGCAGGTTTCCTCGGAAGAATGAAATTCCTTGGTTCGCGAAGCGAACAAAGGCCAAAGGCTTCGTTCGGGGTCTTCGACCCGCGAGAGAACGCGAAGAGTTTTCATCATTTTTGAAAACGCTTTGCGCTTTCTGCCCTTCGGGGACTGGGGGTAAGTGCCGTACCGGCGCTAACCAGGTATCTGAGATAAATTGCGTGATAAATTGCGGGAGAAATTGTCCTATAGGGCGATTTCGGGGTCCCCGCCGCAGGGAACCCGCCTCTCCCCCCGGTCCCGTTTCCCCCCGAGACCTACGGCATTTCTTCCGGGACGGGAAATCCCCGGCTGGGAAAGAGGGGTCCCCCCACAGGGGGGGCCGGCCCCCCCCTACGGTGGGACCCAAAGGGTCCCGGGGGGGGGCTCGACCCGGGGAAAGCTTTCCCCGTGAGATTTATCCCGGACCTTCGGGGGAGCTCCCCGTACCTGCTCCCCCGGGAAACGGGGGACGGGAACGAAGTGGGAGGGTCGGAGGCCGGGTTCCCACGGTCGCGGAGGAAACCGAAGCGCTTTCTCTCCGCCCCGCGCTTTTGCGCGCTTCGGAGGTTATCTCTTTCCTGAACGGAATGAGGTAGAGGAGCGCTTGCCGCGCCCCGCGCTTTCCCGCCCTTCAGGTTGGGTTTTGAGCCACTTTTCTCGCTTGGTTGGCTCGTGGGACAAAGGCCGAAGTGGCACGGAGCGCTAGGTAGGTACTAAGGGTCCTATGACTTCCAGCCGGGGATTCAGTTCACCGTTGGATCTCGCCGATACAGCCTATGGTTCTGGTGTCTTGGGATATCGTTTTGTTAATTGTCCCCAAGGGGTTGAATAATCAGCTCCCATGCAGCTGTTTCCAGCTCCTCCAATCTAGACCTTGTCGCTGTTTAACCTCGACAGGCAGGAAGCACACCAGCGTGCGTTCGCGCGTTTCCACCGTGCTTATGGCACGGGTTAACCGGGTGGCCAGTCGACTAGAGGGAAGATAACTTCGATTCGCCAGGCGGGCGGGCTTCTCTCGTGTGACACTATAGAGTTCGCGCGGTGTTCCTTACCTCCTAGCCCTCAACCGCGCTTTTGTAACATGCTATGGTCTCACGCTCTTACGAGGTAGTGATGAGTTCCACGCTCTAGCACAAGGCGCCCCGGCAGTACTGAGATTGGCCGCAATCTGCCGGTACCCATAGGCCGTCTTACGGCCGCTCGAGAAGAAACTGCAGTGATCTTGAATGAGGAACCTACAGCGATAAATGAGATCCCCATAAAGGTACCACTAGATTAAGCACCGAACAAAGTGATTTCACATCCAGTGAAAATCTTAGCTGATTCTTCAGAGTTGGTAATTCCAGTAAACCCATGGATCATAGAACAAATAGGGCGGCGTGGGCCCCCCATCCACACTCTACGTATAGACGCGAACCCCCTCGTAACCGTACGTGCGACTCTCACTGCATACGGCTTGCACGAACACTATTGGATCTATCTCATTATGGGGCCTTCCACCTCGATCTCCATTTTGGAAATAGAACTTGCGTTCCGGGGCGCCTCCTTAGTTCGTTAAAGGAGTGGCACATAGCGCTTATCAGGGGCTTCAGCCACTCGACTGAAGGGAGGGCCGGGTTCCTTTCGGAACACTCAGCGAAATTGCCAAGTCCCCCGTAGCGTAGGGGGGAGGGGTTGGCCATTTCCAGGGCCTCCGGCCTACTTGCCCTGGCGGGAGAGGGTGGCTCCGCCCCTTCGAGTTTCGTTTTCGGAACGCCTCTAGTAGCTCCTCCATTCTCACCTCGTTCCAAGGACCACTTGTTCGTGATGGTATTTGCACAAACAAGGCTGAAAGTTTACGGTTTATGACCCGCAGGTATCTTGTAATCGGGTCGCTCCGCGCCTTCGCTGTTGAGGGTTCGCGGACATGATGGATTTCCACTGGTCCTGCGCGCTGAGCATCGTTCATCAAGCATTCCGAGAAGGCAAGGCCCAAGGTTCGCAGAAACCTTCGGCCTTGCTAACGTCGGGTATATGTTGAGGTATCCCTTCCTTATGTGAAATCTCATCAAATCTTTTGATCGGGTGTGAGATTGTACTCTTTCATAAGCACTCTCTGTTGTTCTTGTTCCGGCGTCTGTCGACAGTATTTCAGGGGTGGACCTCGACATTGGTTGCCCTTCCGTTTAGGGATGGGGTAGGCCTTCCTCGAACCAGAAGGTCTCGAACGCGCTCCGTTTGGTTTTCTGTAACTTCGAGAGCTAATCCATCTTCAGTTCCTCTTCGCTTAACACATTGGTAATGCCAATATTGTCCGTATCGTAGGAATAATTTGATAGGGGAACGCGGAGTTGGTTTGGAGAACGAGGGGAGTGAAGAACGAAGGTTCTACGAACGAAGTGAAGAGCGAAAGATATGTACATAGATAGATATATCTATATGAGTGGGTCGAATATCTCGTCTGACTGAAAACGCTCCGTTGGTTTTACGAGGGAGCGAAAGCCTCTTCCTCTCTTTCCTCGATTGAAGTTCTAAATCTTTCTTTCCCCCATTTATCCAATTCATTCGGGTAAATATTGGCGGCGGGTGGGAGAGAGACTTTGGCCCGTGGTACGCCCAGCCGCTGTCCTTGGATTTTGGGATTCCAAATAACCTGCGCCACGGGCGGATAAGCCTTATATTATAATGGGGCGGGGATAGCCGATCCTATTTCTCCCAATCCCCATCAGTTTGTGCTGGTGCATAGTAACGTAGATTGGGCAACCTTCGGCCGGCCCACATAGTAGCCGCCCGGTGCGAATATCTCTGAGTGCCGTGTGACACTCCCGTTCGGAATCCGTGTGACCAGTTACAGAAGATGGGTTTGTATATGGCTTCCAAGATCACTCCCATAGTTCCTAGTATGACCTTGTCCCGTGGTGGGATGATGGTCAGGGGTCGGAGTTCGCTCTCCGCCTTGGGGATACTTCGCCGGGACTTGGTGGAACCAAAACCGTTCTTAGTTATTCCACGTTTTTCTTTCATTTCATTTCATTTCAAAGGTCCATCCATTCCGCTGAGATTCCGTCCAGTGTTTGGCTGTAAGTGGCAGGGGTGAGGGTTCCCGGGTGTGATCATCGTTTCCGTAAGCAGCAAATCTTTATCTAAGACCATTATTGGGTAAAGCTGGTGGTTTACGTGATCGGGGCCGAAGGCCTGATTCGTTTGGTAGATTTGGTCGAGGTCATTGTGTACCCTGGAGCAATCCGTGAGTGGTGTACAGAAGTTCCTACGACCGAGTGTTCCTAGCCCCTGTGAACATTTTGGTGAATGTCTTAAAGAGGGCCTCTCCAACCGGTGAAGTGGGTGTCCACTTACTTCGGCCATTCCTGGCTTGTCTTCGATAACGCCTATTCCGGGAGAAGTCGGGATAAGGGCACTTGAGGGATCCTTTAGGGACCCAGGAGAACATGTAGCGCTGGGTTGGGGTTTAGTGAACCAACTAGGGTCGCTCCTTTAGTTGAAGTATTGGGCTTCTTCGCACCCTCCCGTTGCCCTTGTTGGGTTACACCCTCGGAACCACCCCTCTAAGTATATTTATTTCGCTCCACTTTCTTCAATCCCAACTTTACGCCGAGGACTTTTTCCGTCGTGGAATGAGACCAAGGGAATCTCCATCTCAACCGGGGTTTGAGGTGTCGCACATAGGAGATTAAGACATAGCCCGTCGCCATCGCTGAGGGACGTTTGGCGAGGTGTGTCCGATGAATATATATATATATCCATATATCGGTAGTGGGCCAGTCGTACCCAAACAATAATATTCCGGGGGGGAATGCACCTGAAATGGAATATTTTAAGCCGGCTTCTGTGGAAAATTCGGAGTCTCTCTTCGAGGCTGCGATCACATAAAAACGTGAACTTTAAGGCTCGGTAGCTGAATACGTGGCAATTGAATCACAGGCCGGGATCATGAAAGGCGTACTGCGGGTAGGAGGTGAAATTGATACAATAGATTCAAAAGCATTCAACCTCTCCCGTTTGAAATAATCCAAGCACATAACAATGGTACTAGCCGTACTTAATAATGGCAATATTTCGCGAAAATATGTCAAATTGTCTTTCATACCATTATTATGCAGTAGATTAGCAAACGTTATAGGTGCGCCAGCGGCGGCCGGTATGATGGTTATTAGAAACCGATAGGGTGGGTCCTCCCTCCCCGGTCAGAACCACACGTGCAAGTTTCCCCGCATGTGGCTCGTTCGTGATGACTTCTGAAGATTTACGGGGACTACCGGGCCTGAACCGTGGGATGCGTGTCCCACATGAGCGAACCTTTCGAACACTGATTTATGTGTCCGGAGTATATGGCTCATGCCATATCCTAGTCGCCCGGATTCAAGTTCTATTTACTATGTCTAGACGTATTTGAGTTCGCCTCGAAATTACCAACCGTTGCACTTTGTCCTTCATTCAGCAAGGGTTTCACCCACGCCCTTCACTCTACGAAAGAAGGCCGAAGGCCCGTATTTCGAACCAAAGGTCCTCCGGTTGGACGATTATTTGACTACGGAAGTCTCGTTGGCATGGAGAACTCCATTTGGCTTTCAGCGAGTTCGGGTCTCTGGAAGGAAATTATGCGCCGTGTTGCTTTACCTTTAGAAGCACCACACTTACCACTTCAGGACTTATAGTGAGGCTCCTCTGATGTGTCGGGGGGTTCAATCGCAATGCATCTTGCTCAGCAAGTCAAGCGTAGCCATCCACTTGGGGGAAGTATGGAATGTCTATTGTTGCATGTCCAGGGTCCATGCCTAGGACAATCCTGGAGGAGTTTCGTTTGTGAGCAGCTTTACTTGTCAGTCCGACCACGGGAGTAACCCACTTACTACCACTGTATAGGTTGGGGAGTTAGCTGTTTGGCAAGTTCCAGGGCATATATTCCCTATAACTCATAGGAGTAGGTATATCTATCTCGCCTATCCTGTTTGCTAAGGTTCTATCGCCGGTTCCTCGGCTACAGAAGTAGCCAGCCCTAAAGTTTACTCCAGTTGTCTCGAGACTCGGTCGGGAAATTCCCCAGTCTGTCAACCTTTATTGGCATTTCCCCAATTCGCTTATCCCATCATGATTTCCTTTTTCTAGCCAGGTGCAGCATACCTGTCGGGGACGCTTCTGCGTGTTCGTTTACAGAATATCACATTATCATCTACCTCCCTTTCCTCGGAGCTCTTCATGCTAAGGGGCATTGTCGTATGCTCGACTTGGGTTGCCTGGTGTAATTCTCGGAGTACATTATGGCAGGATCTTTCACCCGGCCAACAAAGCCTCGGTCTCCAAGGATTGGGCGGCTATGCCCTACTTCTATTGAAGTCAATCCCTATAGAGTCCATTCGGGTGATCCCTAGGTTGCGCGTTTGGTAGTTGACTCGCCGTTTGGTACCGCGTACGCAAAACCTGTTTATTACAGTTACTCTTGGAGGGTTGGTCGCACATGAATAATAGCGTTCGGACTCAAGTGCCTTCCGGAACACCCCACCTGGGGGGAGTTACCTTGCTCCTGTTGCGTACAATTAGCCCTGCGGCGAGCGGATAGTCCCCATGCTATGGTTCCCGGCAGCGGTCTGATCCCTGCCGGTTGGGGAGTCCATCCGAGCGATGGCTTTCAACCTTCGCATTCCAGGACGTGCCCTCCTAGGCGCATAACACTAAGTAAACCAAGCCAACCCGCATTACGTACTAACAGTAGATAGTCATATTGTTTGAAAGTACTAAATAGAACTCCATAAATGGGCGAAGTAATAGTTGCGTTAATGGGAAAGATCTCTGGGAAAAGCGCGAAAAAATCATGCTCAAATATTCCTTTCAACGACGTCTAAGTTTGTTCGGTTTTTTCCTTCTCTCCCTCTTTTCCATATGCATGGGAGTTAAGGGTGAGAACGCGAAGCGTTTTCAGTCAAGGTGGGGGTGGTGTATCACCACCCCGGGCCCCTAACAGCTCGGCTACTGGATCACTACTCCAGTGCTTCCCGAGAGTGGCCGAAGCAGCTTCAGCGGGCGGCCCTGGCTTCCGCTTTCACCTCAATCGGGATAAGTTGCACATTGTACGGCCGGCCGGGAACTGGAAACTGCAATCCCGGCAGGCTGGCCAATCCGTTCAGAGCCTTCAAAAACAAAGAGCTTCAGGCTGGCCAATCCGTCGCCTTCACGTAAATGCAATTTCATGGAAAGCAAATGATATTTCGCGTTGGGTATGTAGGAGCAATTGCATTAGCTTACACCCCAGGGACTCGGGAAGAAACGAGGATAACAGAGAGAAAGAATAATGCCCAATCCCGAGAACTCTCTTATATCTACCCCGAGGACCAGCTAGCCTTGCCAACTCCTTCTATTGGATGGCGAGTTCGATTAACGAGAAGGTTCCTAGAAGCACATGATTTGTCGATTCATTATTATACCTTTATTTATCTCGTTCCGCAAATGAAGCGTCTGAACCAAGGGATAGTTGCCTAGGTAACATTCATTCATGTATACTACTAGAATGCCATCGCGATACGCCCGGCCTAGGTCAGAGTTGTTCTTTGCCGTTCAATTACTACATAGAAATCTATCTCATAATTAGTAATAATAATAATAACAATAATACTCGGGTGTATAGCTCAGTTGGTAGAGCATTGGGCTTTTAACCTAATGGTCGCAGGTTCAAGTCCTGCTATACCCAAACCTGAAACACGTGATTGAGTAGTTATGACAGTTCGTATATACGTTCAAAGATCACTCTTCGGGTTAGGGGGACTATTCGCCCAATGATTGAAGGCCGGAGAGAAGAAACCCATTTGATTTCGGCGAGGCCTAGTGATGGCATAACTTCGAGGTTCCAACTGCTACGGATAGGGGGACTTGAACCCCCACGACGTTGGTCACCAGAACCTAAACCTGGCATGTCTACCAATTCCATCATATCCGCACGTCGATTCAAAACGCTCTTATTGAAAAACCCGAACTTCTTCACTGCTAACTGGATAAAGCCAGGAACGCCGGTAGCGGAGCAAGGCTCAGATGGCGTAGCAATTAGGGGAAGCTGAAACACCGCCGTATATTTTGATTCTCTCGGCAGCGTAATTCGCTCAATGAAATAGAGCCTATTGGGCTAGACGCGTCATAAATGAAATTGTGACGATCTCTTTTAACCTCTTAGGCTCGGCTCTGCTCATAACTGACAAGAAGCGCTCTTCAAATCGGGGTGGGAAACGTGAGAATGCTAACTTATGGCCGTACTCACGGATGGAGAGGGATTCGAACCCCCGGTATTCTTCTGAATACTTCGGTTTTCAAGACCGACTCTTTCAACCGCTCAGACATCCATCCCTTTCCCAGCAAGATCATAAGCTTAGAGCTACCAATAATCAACTGCCATATCGAATTACTATTCTTTCGAGAGCTTATGAAAGAAACCGAGGAGAGAGAAGGCTGCGAGACCTAACGGTCTCTTCCCAAAGCGTAGGAGTGTAGCCGGCCTTTGGACTCTCTGGCGATCATAAGGTGGCTCTCCTCAAAGCGTAGGAGTGTAGCAGGCCTTCGGACTCTCTGGCGATCGTGAGGTGGCCGGGTTTTTTCCGATTTCCACTGTCGGCTAGACTTGTTGTTTGTTTAGTCCCTCGTAGAACTTGATGCTTTGCGCCTTGCTTACCCAAGCTATGCGGGCTCTATTATTACTATTATTACTTCCCACCCAAGCTTCGGCTGGCCTGTGGGGGGAAATGGAGCGGAGGCCTTTCCATTCCATCGTTTTCATGGCCCTTGCCCCGGCCTAACACGGTCCAATCCGTGAATTCGTCACCGTTTTGACGCCCCGAGACTGGGTCAGATGAGACATGGTGGTTATCGATTGAAAGATTCCTGGTGGAGTTCGTTCTGAATAATTCTCCCTTTCCCTCTAGTTAAGCTAGCCCATTATCGAGGCGCGAGCGACCAAGTGACAGCGTCTCGACAAGCGAGGGATCCACCGATGCCAGACCCAAGGCTCCGACCAACATTCCGATGGATTGCACTCAAGCACATACCATTCTTCGTCAATCGCAGTAATCGCCCTGATCCAGGATCAGTTTCCAGAGCTGTAGGGGTGGAAAAAGATCTAGCGGTAACCTTGGAGTATTGGGATTATGGCTTGACTCGAGAAATGGAGCGACCAGCATAGGAATTGTGAAGGCCGGGGGGGCAAGAGCTGACATAAGCGGGGAAGAAATCATTGAAACGGAAACCAGTGACCATTTCATCTAGTCTCGGCCAGGATCGTCGGGGATTGCATTGGGCGTGTTACCGAGGCAAGACTTATTGATTGATTGATTTTCTTATTCCCATGTACAGTTCGTTCCCTGTCGTCCTCCCTAACTGCCGAGTTGAAGGAACGGGCCAACCAACCAGCAGAATCCATACGACGAATTTGTCGTTGATCAGTGTGTATTGTAAGCAGCCTCGTGTCTTA
>NW_028239316.1:0-27292 GCF_047967505.1 Dipteris shenzhenensis | reverse complement strand
GGTACTAAAAGCAGATTGAATTTTACTGAAAAAGGTAGTGCAGGTATACTGTAAGAGGTTCGAGGACTCAAAGGTGCAACATAGTTTGACTACAGCAGAGGTTATTGCGTTAGAAGGCCGGTTATCCTTCAAAGCCGGCCAACGGAAAGGAAAGCAAAGAAGGGTTATAGAACTCTGATTGCCGGGCACGGGCACTAAGGCACTAAAGTTGAGAGCGGGCACGTTTCTCTAGCGGAGAGAGAGAAAGCAGGCCTAGAAATGGAAAGAAACCCGCTGGGTGGGAAGATTGGGGTTATAGAAATCAGGGCACTAAGGTTGGGAAGTTTTAGCTCAACGGTGGGGGTTTCTCCCCCTGTGAACCTCTTTTCCCTTCCACCGTATTTGATCCTCCGCTTTAATCAAAAGTGTCACTTCTGCCTGGGAAGAAATTTAGTATATAGATGAGGCTTTAGGCCTTTACTCCCACTTTCAAATAGGCCTTTCTGGTTTTCGAATTACGCGATGTACGGTGATGACTTAGTCATCGGCTGTCCTCGCTACGTGATGATGTACCGAGATCTCTGTCAACAGCTTGGTGTTGAAAATCAATGATGGGAAGTCTCTTGAGTCTATGAACTCGTCCTGCGTCAAGAGATTCTTCGGTTTTGACACCTTGTCTGTGAAGGAGGTTTCAGCGTCGCGTGCGTCTATCGTGATGTTGAAGTCCCTAGCGGAACGGGTGAGGGAGTATAGAGAACCTCGGTTCTCTGAAACTTATACGGAGCAGGGTACCGTGTAAGGTCGACCTTGGGTTGGGCAATAACATCTGGTGTTCGTCGGCCCAGGTTCAGTTGTCTAAGCGTTGGCTGAGGCACTGGCTCGTACTAACCAGTCTCTATGGCCCTTATCCTCTACCTTGGCTGTGGTGGTTATCCCAGTTTCTTTTGAAACCAGTCAACCACTATCACTACTTTTGGTTAGAGGGTTTGATTAGAGATCGGTTGTATCGGGAGATGGAGAAGGAATTTGAGATTCCTGACCTGTCACCCCCTTTACATCCCGAGTTCGCTGAGAAGTACGTACTTGGGCCATGGCTCAAGATATGGTTATCTCAGCTCTCTAAACGCCTGGTGAGTCTGGTTGAAAACCAGCCGATCGAAGATATTGCCGTTAAGTCTATTGCAGTTCCGAAGACGACAGCTAGGCCTTCGCCGAAAACCGAATTTCGATTCGGGCTTAAGTATAGGATCTATGATATGATGAGTTCAGTGGAGCGAGAGGAATACTTCTTGTTTCCGCTTTCTCCGACGCACTGTCAGAGTTCAGCCCAATCTGCCACTTAGCAGGTTCGAACCTTCGTGTGTAACATTTGGTTAGTGTGATCCTATCCTTACCTTAGTAAAATAGGCCTTTACTACCACTTCATTGAGATAAGGCACTCGCAAACCCGCCTACAATTTGGGTTATAGAACTCGATTGTCCCATTAAAGTTTGGATTCTACCCTTTCCTGCGCCTCGCACTCATGTTCCCGGGATTCTTCCATTGAACTCTCTCCCTGTTCCCGCTAGGTGGGGAGATTTGGGTTATAGAACACTCCCCTAGGGCACTTGATTTTAGGGCACTTGACTTTAGGGCACTTTCAAACAAAGGGCACTAAATTCAATGGATTTTCTTTTAGCTCGAGCTAAAACTAACCCTTAAACTAAACTAAACAGGGATATTTCTATAACCCGAATTGACTGACTGCAGGTAATTTTATATAGCCCTAATTGACGACAGGGGAACTTGAGAACCCCTGGTAACGGTGACGGGAAAGGCCTAGTCCAAAAACCGGTATTGGACCACGAAAAGAGAACAGGTAGATTCGTTCTATAACCCAAATTTACTACCTGCATTAGTGAGCTAAAAGTTCGAAACTAACTTTAGTGCCCATGCCAGGCAATCCACTCCTATAATCCTTCCTTCTTTAGTGCCCGTGCCCGACAGGTTCTATAACCCTTCCTTTCCCGTCCGAGAGGTCGGAGGCTCTTTAGCTGGCCTTAGAAGCCTGCCCACGCGGTGCCTTCTTCTGATTCTTCTTTAGGGCCTCAGCCTCTGCTTCCTGATTCGGACGATGGGCCTCTGCCTTCTGATTCTTCTCTGGGGACGAAGTTTCCGCCTTCCTCTGATTTGGACCACGGGACTCTGCTTCTGCCTTCGAAAGATTCAAACTTAGAGCCAGAAAGAGAGTATTTGAAGGGTTGCTCGAATGCCAGAAGATTCCGGGAAGAGAAGGCAAGGATGGAAGGCCACCGACGGATAGAAAGGGCAGGGGGCCACCGACGGATGGAAAGGGCGAGGATGGAAGGCCTCCGCCCAAGCCCTCTCCCGCGAAGCCGACCCATCCTCCTCCAACAGGGAAGAGCTAGCAAGGGGGAACCCGGCATCTGCTGAAACTTGCTGGCTTGCTCCTTCCGCTTCTATGCTTGCTTACGAGAGTAGCCTTAAAATAGAAGATGTAGGCACATAAGGCTAGCTTGCGAAAGTCGCCTTAAAAGAGAAAGAGAAGAAGTACCTTCAGTTCAGAAGGCCCTTCAGTTCAGAAGTCCCTGAAGAAGGCCTAGGAGATGTTTAATGGCAATAAGACTACTTAAAGGTAATCTGCGTGTCCAATCGTTGATTTCTTCTGAGTCAGTCAAACTATGTTGCACCGAAGAGGACTTGAACCTCTTATAGTTCTTAAAGTAGACCGGTACTCCCGATCGGGCTATTTACAGGAAGTAGAAGGAGCAGGTGGTGCTCTGCTTTAGTGCCCTCGCGGAAAAACTACTCTAATTAGCGTTCCCAATTGCCTACAGGGTCACCTTGCTTTTCAAACTCCTATTTTGTTAAGGGTTTGCCCACTAAGAGTCAATAAAAGTATCAACACGATACCACCTGGTTTAGGGCTCGCACGCTAACCGCTTGCAGGTATCCAATTAAGAATACTTAAAGCCCACGTCTGCCTCGCTTCCACGCTGGAGCCCTTTACTTTACACGGGTGGGTTCCCGGGACTACTTAAGTCATCCTACACGCTGCTACTCGCCAAGGTGGCCTGCTATCCGGATAATTAGTAAATAGAATTGGGTGGTCTAGTTCCCGGGCCTTCCCTACCTAGCAAGCAGCTCACAGCCAAGGCACCTAGCAAGCGATGAAAACGCCTGGCAAGCAATGGAAACACCCAGCAAGCAATGGCAGCACCTAACAAGAGGATAGGAGATGGAAGCATGGCTGTTCGAAGAAGATGATAACCCCCGAGAACAGGCTTGCGAGAAGCGGCACCCAACAGATGGAAGGGCCAGGGCCTAGCTTCGGGAACCCGTGCTTGGCTTTTTAGCCATAGCCTTTTAAAGCAAAGCAATAGTGTGCCATTTCTCCATCTCAACTTTCTTTATAGTGTGCCGAGCATGAAAAATGATTCAACTTTATTGCCGGGGGAGTGCGAGCATGAAAACGCTCCCGCTCTGTATGAGTGGCTATGGCTCGCCAGATAGGTAGAGGTGAAGCGTTGGTTAAGTCAGTCTTGTGATCTCAAGGGCTCAGCAGGATAGATATGTGCTCTGGATTCAGTGGATCTGAATCCTTTCCCTTTAGCTTGTTGGCTTGGCTTTTTGCGCTAAATTAAACCCGAGCCAAGCCATGACGAGGACTGAGAGATATGCTTCCTGATCGAAGATCCAACCAGCCAATCTCTCATGCTCGGGTATCGCTACCGCAATACGCAGGGAAAAGCAGGGAACCAGAAACCGATCTGAAGGCAGAAACCGATCTGAAGTTAGCAGAAACCGATCTGAAGGCAGAAACCGATCTGAAGGCGGGTTCCCGAAATCATCCTCGCCCGCTCCAAAAGAATGCTTTGAAGAGGGCGAATGAGAACGGATACGAGAGGGATCTCTATAATACGCAAATCCATCTCTAATTCCTTGGGGTTCCCTTCCCTGGAGGCTGGTGGAATCCAGAGCTATGCTATATCGTTCCATCTCTATAATTCCAATGGTTACGTGCTTGGCACTGAATGAAGGGGATTCGAACCCATAGCTATCAGTGCTTCGGGGTCTTGGCCCGATAGCTATCAGTGCGCCCTTGCTTCCGGGGATTCGAACCCCAGCTCCAATTTAGCTATCAGTGCTTCCGGGGGGAAAAACCATATATTGGCGGAGCCCTTATCGTTTAGGGTCCTTCCCTCGTGAGAGGGTCGGATGTGGGGTGGAACCCACAGCGTGTCTGAGTCTTTCGAGATGATGATGCGTCCCAGCCGCACTGTTATCGGCTCTCTGGAGTAATCCGGAGCGTATGATAGCAATAACGGCACACTTCCTCTCGGGGAAAGAGCCGGGCCCTATAACGATTCGTTTGAGAGTTCGCTGTAGAATACCGGGATCGTGCGGGTCTTGCCCATTGACCAACCTGACGTACTCGACCTCATCAACCAGTAAACAGGCAGCCAGGTATCCAGGGAAGAGAGGCACGCAGAAGCTCCACAAGCCTTTGATAGCTAACTGACGGGTTCTCTCCCTAACGGCCTCCATCTTATTCCTATCGATAAACCACTTAAAAGGATATGTGATGATATAGGTAGGAACAAACGGGGCGGTTCGTAAGGGACCAGGCACAAAATACTGGTATATGTCGTGAGCGAATTTCCCGACCTTGTGTAGCGCACTACTTCTATTGATTGCCTTGTTGTCCAAATGCTCGCATAGCTTGGTGCTGATATCGAGGAGCAGGCGCTGTCTATCAGCAGGATTGAGATGAGTGGAATCCGAGAGGACCGTACGTACCACCTTAATCGCTTTAGACATGGCTGCAATGGCTACCTTATCGGAGAAGAATTTGAGGATACCCAAAGCACCCAGGATTGATATGGGATTCATAGATTTATCCTACTATAGGAATAAGTTTTCTCACGGGAAGTCTTCGCGTTTCGGATATTCAATCAATATTAGATTAGTTGGAGCTAGGTGTTCCCCCGAAGATCAAGTTTGAAGTGGGTCAGCCTTTAGGCTCCCTCTCTTCTTGGCCTTCGTTTGCCTTGCTTCACCACCTTACAATTCAGCAGTGTGCTGAAGAGTGTGGTATTGAGGGTTGGCACTGATAGCTACCGTGCCAAGATATGCCCCCGGAAGCAAGGGCGCACTGATAGCGTTATCGGAGCTACCGGTTCAAATCCTCTTCAGTGCCGAGCACGTAACCTTAGAAATTCCACCTTAGAAGGGAACCCCATGCTTCTGCTCCTGCACTCAATGCAATTTCTCCCTCCTTTCAGGCAGGACATTTCCCGGAACGAAAACGAAGTGAAAACGCAAAATTAGCTCCATACCTCTCTTGGTATTTAAGTAGAATTGTCATTTCTCTGGGATCTAGGCGTAATTGGAATTCCTCTTCGTTCCACTTATTATTAAATGAATCAGGATGCCGAAAGAACAGATCTCTTTTGCAATACAGGGGGAGGAGGTGCATCCGTCTGGTATCTATGTCCCTCCCCCTCAATCGAATGGGAGGGTGGAGTAACTAACTCCACGCCGAATGAGAGTCGTGTGTGAATGGGAGGTATACAGGCTCGCAGCATCCATGAATAATTACTAATGGAGTGATTGCTTCTGATGGGATCTGTATCACCCAATTGGAAATCGGGAAATCGATTCGGAACAACTAAGAATCTATCCCGGGGATGGAGTCACTTTCCCTACCTCAATTCCGGGAACCAATCCCATTTCTTAATAACTGATGAAGCTTGCACTCACTTCCAGAAATCACTTTTTCCCGTCTATCATCGAAGATTGAGTTGCTATCCGGTTTCTTAGATTGTTAAGATGTGTGAATAGCACAAAGTTGCAGGAAAGGTGTAGCATTGGAAATGCTATGTAGACTCTTGTTTACCGGGGGTTCGAATCCCCCCCTTTCCCCTTCGCATTCCGTCATTGACTCTGTTGTGGCACCCCAAAGAATTGCTAATCCTTTGAATGCTTCCAGTGGGTATTCCCGATTCCAAATAATAATTCCAAAACGATATAGCTCTGGATTCCCCCGGAATTGAGTATTATAGAATAAAGAAGGATTAGCTAGGCTTTGCAGGAAACAGGGCGAATGAAAGAAGTCAGCCGGGAAGCGCAGGAACCATCTCCCTTGCCGGAACCCTTCCAACCCTTTCCCTCTCCCTTCGATATCGCCTACCAAGAACTGAACTGCTTTTCCCTCTGCTTTTCCCGCTTGCTTTTTTCCCTTGCACTCACCTCTGCTTTTCCCTCTGCAGAAGGATTCATGGTTCACACGAATGAAGGTTCGGAGTCCCTGTTTGCTCTTCGCTCATTTCTTCCGATTCGTCAATACGAGAAACCCCCCTATCGACTCCAAATCAAACCTTTTCGAATGGACTCGGTTGCGAGGCTCAAAGGTTCTGCTGAATCCGCCTCAAGAAATACGTACGGGCACTGGGAACAAACGGGGTCTTTCAGGACTGAAAGGATAATGGGAAGAATCTTTCTAAATAGAGAGAAGATCGCATCGCATGATGTCAGAGAACAAATTCGGTTAGCAATCAACTGGTTCATTCCAAGTAGTCGATTCCCCGTTCATTCAATTGTTTGTTGCCGGTTCTCATTAACGATACAGCATAGGCGGCCTGCTATCCGGATAATTAGTAAATAGAATTAAGCTTTGTTTACACTTCCTGGGGAGAATCTGTTGGGGGGATATTCAGGTAATAAAGATCTCAAGCTTCTCCCGGTCACCGGCAAGCTTTTGCTTTTCCCTCGCACTCACCGGCAAGCTTTTGCTTCCCGTTGTTCCCGAGAAGGATTAGCTAGGCTTTGCTTCTTGGAGGCGGTCCACGTGAATCCCTCCAAGATAGCAAGCCGATGAACAACAGTATCTGGCTGGCAGCCCGCAGCAGGAAGGAAGTTTCGCTTCAACGGTTGAGTTGGCCTCTACCTCTCAAATCGCCTCTACCGCTTCGGGTGGGGAAACTTGCACGTGTGGTTCTGACCGGGGGGCGAAAACAAATCTGCCGGCACTGCACTTTCCCAGCGCTACGCGCTTACCCCGTACCCCCGAGACCGGGATCAATTGCCAAGTTCCCCCCGGCCTTACCCTTTGGTGCCGACGAAGCCTTTTCTCCCTCAACAAACTGCCATGAATATCAAGAACAGACCTCGTGTTGGCTTTGCCAACGCAAGTACCTCTAAGAACTAAATCCGAAGGGTAAAATGAAAACGTTCTTTCAACTAATACTGGATAGAGAACTGGCTGGAAAGCCATTACGGCCTCCCATTCTGGAAGGTCTGGGAACATAAAAGGTTTCTGCGAGAAAAAAGTTGGGGCAGGTCGACCCCAATGACGCCCGATCCATTTGGCGGGAGGATTGGGTCGACTTCAACCTTTTTTCTCGTCAATGTTCAAAGGGGGTTCCTCCTGAGGATGAGGTTTATACCTTTCTCGAAAGTAAAGTCTTAAGCCCGACTTAGCCCAGGAATATATCCGGTGGAGGCCCAGCCGCTGGCGTTGACGACGAGACAAGGAGGGCTATTCTCCGTGAAATCAGAAGCACCAACGAGTCATTTAGGGGAGATGTAGCGGCGGATGTCTATAAAGACTTTGGCGATCTTCCTCCATTCGAAGGCAGAGTGCACGCTGGTAAAATCTCGTACTATGCGAGTTTGATGGCTTGCTACTAGGGCGGCTATTAGAATTGCTTTCTGCGGAAGAGGGTTTGGTTTATCCCACCGTCGAAATAGCCACGGAAGCCATCGAAATAGGGAATTCCCAGCGGTGTGCTGCGACCCACCTCAACTCTTCACGTCGTCGAGCGCGCCACAGATGAAGCCAGCCTAAAGCGCCCCCTACAAGCGTTAGCGGGCGCCTTCGGCGCATGGAAAAGCGCTATAGCTTTCTTGCTTCGCACCCTGCAGCTCCGCCTGGGAGAGAGACGAAGCCTGCGAAGGAGCAAGCTTCCCCGGCAGGTTCGAGTTCTACAGCAAAAAACAATCCTGATTCGTCATGTTCTCTTCTATGCTTCACTCCCAGCATAGCTAATGACGAGGCAGGGTGGAACGAACGAAGCGCCCGCGGCCCACCATCAGGTGCCATTATGCCATGTAGTAGTAATGGCATAATCAACTTCTAAAGAAAACCACCCAGATCTTCGGAATGACCGCCAAAATATGCATTATGATTAAATCCCTCGAAAAACCACCGACGAGGCATCCGCATAACACATGCCGGATTGGATTGCCTAGGAAACGAATCTTATATACAGTGTTATGATTACTTCACATTGATAAGAAGTCTAGAGAACAATCTGAAACGGGAATACATAAATAATTGCCGGTCATAGAAACGGAAACACATAAATTGCGCGAAAAGTTACTTTGGTTGAAATTCCACCATCCCCTTGGAGTTCAATTGAAGATTCTCCTTTATTACCAAACCGGTTCGGAGTTAGTTGTTAAACCCCAGTCAAATTGGAAATCAGGTCCTTATTCATGGAAGTACGAAATCCGTGTTTGCACGAACAAATCCAGGGCCGCAGGACGTAGTACAATCAAATCAAGGGCTTGCCTTGCCGGGGAAGCGCTATGCGCTACCCCTAAGAGGACAGAGAAGCGCATAGCGCTTACCCCGTCCCCCACCCGGGGGACACTCGACCGGAAAGGGAGAGGGTGATAGCTACCCTTTCCACCATGCTGTATTGCTGCGCATGCGGAGGGGCAGGATCGCACTATCTGTTTGGCTGTGCAGAATCCTGTTGAAATTTGCTTTTGTTTAGTTTATGCGCCAGCTTCGAACAGGCAACACCTTGGATCGTGCAGAGTAGTGGCCACATACACGAACATGATGCAGTGTGCTTAGCTTCCGTGTGAGATCATGGCACCTATGTAGTTAATTGGAAGGAAGGAGGAAAAACCAACCACAGGCCGGAGGCCCACTTAACCACACAAGCCGAAGGCCCACCGCTTAACCAGCCCACTCATGGATAACATCAGCTATATGGTATACCCTATGCCGGCAGCGCGAAGCGATCAATCATCGTATATGTGATTGATGACGTCGACATTGGGGTGTACCCATGGTACTACCTTTCTTCCGGTGTCATGGATGCTTCGAATAGAAGGAAAAAACCAAAGAATCCACGAGGAGTTACTGGAGAGAAAAAGCACTGAAGAGATTGACCAATAGTAACAGGAGGTCCGCTGGGAGGAATTCATCGGGGCGTATTACGGTTTTTCACCGGGGAGGTGGATCGAAGTGATTGTAGTGAAGAATTGATTGGAAATGAAGCACTTCGTCTCTGGGCATTGCGGAAAGGATCGAATATGACCCAAATTGTTCTTCTCGGATTGCTTCAGTATGATGGATTGAAGGAGTGCTACGCCCCGGAAAGTGCAAAGCGCTTTCTAAAGCGAGGGCGCCGCGGAGGTGGAGAACGCATAGCGCTCTCTGGGCGCGGGGAATCAAACGTAAAGCGCTGGAGAGTTTTCGGCAAAACGAAAGGAGAATTCTCGAACCCAAGCATAGCTTTGAAAGACGGCCGGAGGCAGATGAAAGGCCGAGAAATGAGGCGTGCAAAGTAGATCGTACACCTTCCGTGTGACCCGTTGGTCTTAAGCAATGTCTTTCGCGAAGCGACCCACGTTGCTCTCATAGGCAACGAGAACTTCGATCAGATGCGGGTATCCAATCCCGCCAATGGCTGAGATGTACAGCTGACTCCCGGGCCTTGATGAAAGAATGGCCACCTTCGAAGTTGCAGGAGCAAAAGGCCCAGGCCGTAGCAGGATGAACCAATGTGAATGAGTGTAAGCTTCGTGGCCCAAACACGATCGGTGCTGACCACACTGGGGGCCTGTTATCATGGTAGCGAGAGAGGCCAAGGCGGTGACGATTGAGAGGTTGTCACTGAGCAGCATTCCCAGTCGTACGAGAAGAGGGGTCAATTGGCAAGGCCATACGCTCGTGGGGCTTCTCGCGGAATATAGCTCACATCCAAACATCTGATTGAGGAACGGGGCAACGCCCATGAAGCTCCGGAAACGGAAGGCCTGCCAGGCCATATGCCCATGGGTGCAGCAGGATTCCTCAAAAAAAATAGGCTGACCCGAAGACTCAGGACCTTGGCCACGAATGGCTGAAGATATGAGCAGAATGAGAATTCTGGCGTATCATTCCTGACCCGAGGCCTTGACCGAATGTTCAGGCTCTCCGATCAGGGATTGCAGAGCCAGTGAGGATTCGAGTTCTTAGGAAGAGCCGTATGAGGCCTACAGCCCATGCACGGTTCGGAAGCCAAGCCCCAGCAGTAATGGTGCGGCTTAGGCTAACACTCATACATTAGCTAGTTATTAATTAGAAGCAGGCAGGATGGTGATGAATTATGATTGGTCTAAACCTTCAACCTCGTTCAACACAGCGAATGAGGGCCGAAAGTGGTTGGAAGAGAAGCTCCCATGGGGGAGCCGTCAGAGTGGTTCTTGGCTACGCCCTGGGGGAGACCACGCTGACCCTTATAGTGATAAGAAATACGTACCTGATTCGTATTTTTAAACGGTAGGAAATTGCATACCATCAGCCCATATAGCTAGGGGCGCATGGGTACATAATACCGAATGGAAGCCAGGTCAAGGCGCAGGGTCGACTTGAGCTGCAGGAATCAAAGCTAAAACAATTGAGAAAGAGAATACATAACGTATTGTGCGGTCACTTCTAGGTGTTCACAAACCTATAGATTCCTGATGCTGAGCCACTATCGGTACAGTGTCTAATCCCAACCATGGTACACGTAAGCCTGACAAAGCAGGGCAAAGCCGGTGGTTAGGCAGACGCCCCATTGTTTGAGGTGTTGCTATGAATTTGGTTGATTATTCTTATGGAGGAGGCGAAGGATGCACGAAAGGAGGTAGACCTTCGGTGTCACCTTGGGGAAAGCCCACCAAAAGTGGATTTAAAACAGTAGTGAGAAAACGCAGAAATTAGTTCACGGCATGATCTGTATGGAAAGGCCCTTCCGTTGATGCTTGCTCGTCAAGAAGGACGAAAAGGATAAGGATCAAGTGGAGAATCTGGTCACGTAGATTTTCTACTTCGCCTAAATCTGATGGTTGCTATGCATAGATTCATAACGGATAATCCTCTATCCGTTTAAAGATTACGAAAGAAAAGGTTGGTCATAAATTTGGAGAGTCTGCTTCTACATGAAAAACCTCGAGAACAACCAAGATCAAACGAAGGGAAAAGGTACGGTAATATAATACGGCACAAAAAGTAAATCCGATTCCAGTCAGACTTAATCCGAACTACCATTCAGATTCAAGTCGGTTTAGTGAGGGCGACCGCGGAGTCACCGAATGAATTGCCTGCCGCATGTCGGTCGGGACATTGCAGATGTCCGCAACGAGACGGACACAACTTATTCTAACGCTGGAAGACCACAGCGACAAAAAGCACCCCGGGGAACGAAGGGGGGGAGACCAGAGCATGTCATGAAAGGAGCACACTGAGCCTAACCAATCCTTGGGCTTCGACCGTGTCTCCAAAGCACAGTTGAATGTAGATATCATGAACGCGAGGTGCGGGAAGGATACCAAGCCTAGCTTTTCAGGAGGGAAGGCAACACCACGCCTTCTCTGTACATGCGCTGATCGCTAGCGCATGTATCTGGACAAGGGGGGCCTGAGCCCTTCAGGAAGGAAGCCCTGCGGCTTAGGCCTAAAGCGCACTGTGCTTCAACAAATGAGAGTATTCGGTGGAACCGGTGAACCACGCATCTAACCCGCGGGCGGACGCGTGGGGCAGAAGGCTCGTAGTACCTGCCTACCTATCGCGGACCTCGCGGTAGGAAGGCGCAGCTATGCAGTAGAAGGGAAGGAGCCTAGATCGACGTACCCACCCAATAGGGACGTTGCACACTCAAGCAGTACAGAGATATCGGGTCAACTCTCGGATGAGACTGAACAGCTACGAACCGCTTCGACATATGCCGATCGACCCTGTGCCCTTCGGTCAGAGATTAAGTCATCATTGAAACAAGGGAAAACCTCGTGAAAGACTTCGATCTGTGGATAGCCCAAGCCGCCCAGTTGAAGCTGTCGCGGTCACTAGCAGGCACCTGGATGGAATCACTTCAAACTCTACGAGATTCAGTGAGCCAAGGCCGAAGGCTTTGACTGAAAACGCTCCGCGTTTTCTTCTTTCCGAGCCTTCGACCCACGTTTGATTGGGAGAGCGCACAGAGTGATTTTTTGGCGCCGTGGGCATTTTGGAGAAAAAGCTTCGCGTTTTCGAAAGGAAAGAATGACAACCCTCGCCTTCCGGGGACCCTTACCACGCGAAATCGCCCCGTCCCCTCTAAGGCTCCCCCCGCGAGGGGGGAGCTGGCTCCCCGGGGGGGAGACGGGGGAAGGGCCGGAGGCGAGGAGGCGCTTTTCTTTTGCGCGCTCCGAAGGTTATCCCGGAATGAGGTAAAGGAGCGCTTGCCGCGCTTACCTTGTCATTTCCTGGGTTCCTATCGGAACCGCGCCTTGGTTGGCCCATTCTGAGCCGCGTGCGGAAAAGCTATGCGCATTTTTCTTCCCGGTTGACGGGAGCTAACCGAGTACAAAAATGCTATCGCATTTTCCCTCCACCCCCAAAGTCTCCTCTTCAGGGGGACGGGGTAAGTGCCTACGGCACTTCCCGTCCTTTGGACCACCACACAAATACTCTCGTTCCTTAGGAACCTCAACCATACGGTCGAGTTGCCGAGGCAACCTCGTGAGGCAGCGTTGAGTGCCCCCTTTTCAGAGCTGCGCTCAGCTTTGGACAACCCTGCCCTACCGGAGGGCCGGGCCGGCCTCAAAACTCTTTCTGTTTCCCGGATGACGGGACGCACAGCACAGTGAAACCGCCTGCGGCCTTGAATCGCTATGCCTAAAAGCGAAAGCCACGGCTTTCCCCTCGGCCCACCCGCGCCGTGGAGCAAGCAGCATCGCCGCTCGACTTACGGGAAAGCGTTTGGCGGTTTTCTTGGCTACGCTTGGTCCTAGAGCTCTATATCTAAACTCCGGTTCAATCTGGAGAAGGCTTTGATGACTCGGGCTAGGGGGCAACAATAGGGGAAGAGGGCTTGCGAAACAAGATAGAAAAACAACAAGAAAGAGGGGAACAAAAATACGTATTCTCTTCTCCGAGGCCGAAACACTGGCAGGATAAGAAGCAACCTTCCTCCTCAAAGGTGCCTGAAGACGGGGACAAGGGCAAGGCGCTCGGGGAAGAGAACAAGCGGGGACTTTTTCTCTAGAGGCCTCGTTCCGCGTTCGTGGGCTTGCTTTCTCTTGTTAAGCGGACTGCACATACGTGGAACAATTAATGATAGCTGCGTAACTGTCCTTTCCTTTCTTCCGTTCGCTTTGCGAAGCACTTGATCCGCAGAATTAGGACCGCAGGCTTAATTCGCAGAATCAAGGGAACTTTTTACAAAGCTGTAATCGGGAGGCACACGACGGGAAGTCCGACCGATAAGCGGGAAGGGTAACACAAAGGGCAATTGGAGGAAATGAGAACGGGCCGGGCCAGAACCTCCCGTTATGCGAGGAAAGTGGAGGGGAGAAGGAAAGGCATTCCTTTCTCTCCGGTAGAATGTCGAAACCGTCAGGATCGAGCAGCATCGCTGCTTGGTCGGCGGAGAGAAGCAAGTGCACAGCGTGGGGGGCTTGCGGAGGATCAAGCGCTTCTATTTTGTCCCCTTCACCCGGAATCCACCGCGATATAGGCAACTTGGGTCGGAGAGCCGTGTGATGGGCAACCACCTCGCACGGTTCGGAGAGCACTTGATTGAGTCTGCGCTGGTGAATGGAAGCCCGCCTTTCACACGGCTTTTACCACAGCCAGACAGAGTAACTCTTGACCCTATCTATTATTACGGAAAATCGTTGCATCGGGATGTAGATTTTAGATATCTTTTCTGTTCAATTTTTTCCGGGATTTTGTCCGGAGGGAGAAGGAATAGAACTAGGGGGGAGAGGGAGAGAACTAGAGGAAAAAGGAATAGAACTAGAGAAAGAAATCACAAAGTTGACCTTCGTCTCGGTAGGTGTATTATTCATCATTTCCCCAAAAGGACACTCATTCATGTATTCTCTTTTCCGGTTTAATGACGCCCACCACCACTTCCTGGTTGATGACACTGTTGATGACGCTAATCAAGAGGGCGACCGGTCTAGTTCCTGCATAAAAACATTGTACAAGCTCAATTATGTACTGTACAAAGGCGTTGCACTTACTCTTGCTCGGTAACGAACGCGGGGACCGAAGCATGTGCAGCAAGAAGGTTAAAGTCCGAAGAACTTTGTTGTTGGCGAAACGAACAAGGGCCGAAGGCCCGTATTTCAAACCAAAAAGTCTACAGGCCTCAGGGGATAACCCAACAGCATAGAGCAAGCCTGCTTCCGGTATTAAGACGAGGGCGAAGCTTGGCGAATCGAAGTTCCTTTCAGGGCTGGCTACCCGGCGGCAGCTAACCATTAGCACTTAAGCTCTGCGAATGGGGAGCGCGAACGCACGCTGCCTTGCTCTATGCCTACTGAGGGTTCTGATTAATCAGGCTAAATGGCCTTCCCTCGACCGTATCATTGCACAAAAGGGAAAGGAAAGGATGGAGCAGATTACCCATATTACTGGGGACAAAACACTAAATGACATCCTAACACGGGGCGTTCGATCAACAATTGGACAAGCCATGTAGGAAACAACGGTGAGATCCTATAGGGGGAAAGCCCTGGGAAGAAGTCAGAGGGCCCGTACCACTTGCTTACCCCCAAGGACCTAGCAATAGGAAAGCACTTGGCGAATGCCAAGTAGAAGGGAAGGAGCCTATGCACTTGTCACGCCCCGAGAGCCGGGGGCGGCCGGCGGGGAGAAATTGTAACTCAGCTTATGCTTTCCCGGGACGGGATAAATTGCGAGGTAAGCGCGAAACGCGCTCCGGGGGAGCGCTTCAGCCGGAATGGGGCGATAGCCTTCAAAGTACTGGGGTGGCAAAGCCCCCCGGGAGGGGGGCGAGATCGAAGGGAGAGGGCCCCGCCAAGCATAGCGCTTCCCCGCCAGCGCCGTTGAAAACTAGCGTTTTCCCTGTAAGGAGAAGCGCTATGCGCCCCGCCTACAGCGAGCGGGAAAGCCCGGCGGGAAAGCGCGCTCCGAAGGAGCGCTGAAGCGCTTCCCCCGCCCCGCTGAGCCCTATCGGGCAATTCCCCGGCCGGGGCCTCCAGCCCCGGGACCAGGAGAAATTGTCCACTCCCTCCTTCGCCGAGTGAGTGGTGGGGGGAGTCAAGCCCCCCTCTGGGACCTACTAACCCGCTCCGCCCGTAACCCCTTCTCGGGTCCAAACTCTTGTGCCAAGGGGGGGCTTGGAAGAAATCGTCCCACAGGGCCCCCTGGCCTCCCCCCTACAGAGAGGGGCTGGCCCTGGGGGGGCGGGGGGGAGGGCAATTTCCGGGAACCCGGCCTTTCATTCGTCAAGTTAGAGAGCCGTGTGATGGGTGACTATCCAGCCCGGTTCGGAGAGCACTTGTGTAGCCTGCACCAGTTACAGGAGGGGGATGGAACACAGGAAATACGGGCCGTTTGCACAAAATCCGCCGCGCCGCCGAAGGCCTTTCTTGTGCTTCGCCCTCGTCAAGCCAATAGAGCGGGGCTCCGCCCGCCCTCCCCTCACTAGGCGCAGGTGGACTCTTGACTCTATCTCACAGGCCGCGGGGCGATACAAAAAATGAAGGGAGAGAGGAGATTACTAGGAAAAAACAGCGAGAAGGCCTCCGAAAACTCCCGCCGCCCTTTGACAACCGCACCTATTACGCCTCTGGTCGTGTAGTACTTCCCTCATATGAAGAACCAAATTCATTCTGACCCTACTACGGTTAACATAACTGATGACAATCTTTTGTTTCTCTCTTCCCCCCTGTTTTCCTTTTCCTATGGTAGGGATGTCGCCTGACGTTCTGATAGAATGAGGAATGCCCGGGGTAGATTCACGGAAAAGAAACTGTGTCTGTATATAGGGAATGCCTTACGTGAGAAAGCTAGAAATCTGTGCTGTCGGTACTACTATAACAAGGATGCCTAATGCGAATGTACAAAACCCAAAAAGAAGGATCTGTGCAGTGGTTACTCCCCCTCAAGAGGAGATGCCTGCTGACGCTTGTACATAGCGAATGCCTGATTTAGGGGAACCAGGAAAGTACGCAGTCATTGTTGCCGGAGAAAGATTAAACCTTGGTGGCCTGAAATGCAATCTTTTTCGTCTAGTGAAACAAGCACTAATATCCCGATTAAGCCAGTAAGAGCTGATTTTTCCCATTAAAGTGCTTCTTCAATAGCTTAGGAAATACCTTGGGGACTGGGAAGAAGAAAATCATTTGTACAAATTCGTACATCCATATTCTAACAGATTGAAAATTGCGAATACGTGAAAGGAATCTGTATTTGTCGTCCGGGTTGATCGAATGGTGCAGAAATAGCTTAAACTGAATATGTGAAATATGGTTCAACATCCTTACATGTATTTTCTGATTACATTGATTATGCGAGAGCAGAAACATCCACTCGTTATGGAATCCCGGGTGTCAAAGTGTGGATTCCATATTCCAAACATATTTCGAAGAAAAAAAGGGGACTCAATTCGGATGCTATATCCAAAACGTACAAAGTTTCGGAAATATCGAAAGGGCAGATGTAAAGGTTGCAGAACGGACGGTACATGACTTAGTTTCGGAAGATATGGCACCAAAAGTTGTTCAGCGGGTCGTGTTTTATATCAAACCATTGAAGCAGCGCGTCGTGCTACAAGCAGACATTTCTAGAGAAATGGTTGAATATGGGTAAGAATTTTCGCGGATATTCCTATTACCCGTAAACCTACGGAAGTGAGAACGGGAAAGGGAAAAGGAAATCCTACAGGTTGGATGGCTCGTGTGGTGACGGGATAAATCCCATTCGAAATGGATGGTGTGGGTTTGTCAAATGCTTGAGAAGCTGCGACATTAGCAGCGCATAGACCACGTGTGTCAACCAAGTCTGTTCAGTGGTCGTAGTTGCAACGTAAGGAGAAGAACCGCCCGCAGGAACACTTCGCGAAGCGGAGAAAGTGGGCGCCCAGGACGGACCATGAGGTCTGCCATCTCGGTGAGAACGCGAAGGATGCTTTTTTAGGCCGGGAGGTGCCGGCACGGGTTGCGTAGATCTCCTCCCATCTATCCCGGAATAATATGGACAGATTGGCTTGGACGAACAAAGGCTGGGGGTGATTCCTCCCGGAAGTGCTTGGCTTTTGCCGTAAGCCACCGCAAATGCTACGCCGGTCCTAGCTTTCTCTAGAAAAAGGAAGTGTCTTCAGAAGCTAGCGGGTTCTGGCGAGGAATTATATAACTACTAGCAAGCCCGATAAGAGAACAACGAAATTTTTAGTGTCAGATATGGAGACAATTCTAATAAACGAAATGCACGTACCCTATGCCATAGGTTACACCTCAGCTGGCGAAAGAGGGAGTTCCCTATTGGAATTAGATAAACCAGTGACATACTGCACTGAATGTCTCTACTACGAAGGAGAATTTAAGGAAAGGAGTTCCTCATTGCCGAGTTCACCGCCGATCCAGGAATCGGCGAAATCATCTAAAGGGTGAAATACCACCCCAAGGAAACCCGAAGGGTACTTTTGGGAAAAGGAACTTCTTCCGTAGCTCGAATGCTTGAATTCTCTGAAACCTTACCTCTAAGCATGAATGTTATCTCCTGGATAGGCGGAATAACGGCTCTACTGGGAGCGACGATAGCTCTTGCCCAGAAGGATCTCAATAAAGGTCTAGCTTATTCTACTGTGTCTCAGTTGGGATACATGATGCTGGCCCTAGGTATTGGTGCTTATCAACCCTCGTCGTTTCACCTCATTACACATGCTCATCCCAAAGCTTTGCTATTTCCCGGATCCGGTTCGGTGATTCATTCGATGGAAAGGGTTGTCGGATATTCCCCCAATAGAAGTCAAAATATGTCTCCCACGGGCGGAAATATATGCCAATTACTGGAATCACTTCTCCTTCAGGTACTCTCTCTCTCCGTGGTATACCACCTCCAGCTCGTTTCCGGTCCAAAGATGAGATTATTGCAAAGAGTTGGCTACGTTCCTCCCCCCTCGGATGTATAGCCTCATTCACAGCGGCTCGCGGACCTCGTTTAGAGAGTCAATAATGCGCTTTAGTATAATATAAAAGGTGTTACTGTCTTCTTCCCTGGGGAAGAAGTGGTGTTCCCCGTAACACTCTCTATGTGTCCCCATGCCTTAAATCGAACATCTTCCAAAATGTTATAGTAACAGGCATATGCCTTACTCTTCTGCTCCCTCTCAATTTCAGCTAGTGTTCCTAAATCATAGAGAGTCCCTTGTTGCAAATAAAGTAATGTCTCGAGAAGCAGCTCATGCTTATCATGATCCGCTTCCGCCAGGTTGGGGCATTTGTGGAAGATTTCCTGGATAAAACCGAGGTCCTCTAGAAAATACTTATCTCGCCCTTCATATTTCTTTATAAGGGAATTTCCATTCACCGACTCCAAAAGCTTGTTCGGTTTTTTCCTTCTCTCCCTCTTTTCCATATGCGTGGGAGTTAAGGGCGAGAACGCGAAGCGTTTTCCCGGCTTCGCCCCGGCTGTGGGGGAGCCTTCGGCCTTCCCGGAAATGAAACCCTGCAATTATTTGTTGGCTAAAGTGAGCGAAGTGCTTCGAGCGAGCGAGAAGCACGAAGCGGTGTCCAGTAGCCCTGTTGGGAAGGTGAATGCAAGGAAGGGAGGGAACCCGGGTACTCTCCCTCTCGCTTTCTCCCGACAATACAATGAAGTCCGGAACGGAAGGAATACTCCGCCTGGGAAACACTACCGTTCCGGGAATACTACCCGGAACGCTGGCGGGAATACGGCTGGAAGGAATACATACTCCCTATACTCCCAGCAAAATACTACCGTCCCGGGAATACTACCGGCCTTCCTTGACCGTGTATTTATTACGTGGAGTGTATTCCCCTGGAAGTTGAGAGTAGTATTCCTATTCCTTCCCTTCCCTCACCCCGGCTGGCTTCCCAGTGCGAGTAGCAATACCCCCAGTTGCGGCATGGTATCAATGCGAATACCAATATGCAGTGTTGCAGTATGGTATCAATGGCAGACCGAAGGTCAAATATAATAGCGTTGAGTGAGATCCCCAAGGCAAGGATCGCACTCATAAGCGAAAGGGACCGAAGGTAACGTCCCGGCAACCACCGAGAAAAAGCATTCCGAGGCCTCCTTCCGGCCGCCTTACCTATAGCTGGCACTGCTGGCATTGCTACTGGCACTTACCTTTAGGCTTGCGGCCCAGAGTAGCTTGCCTCTGACTTCGCTCAAAAGGCCCAGCGTACGTACTGCTACTAGGGAAATGTTAGCATGTACTGCGACTAGGGAAATGTTAGCTTGTACTGCGACTAGGGAAATGTTAGAATGTTAGCTTGTACTACTACTAGGTAAACGTTAGGTGGTAGCCTTTTTATAAACCCTTCGCTTATGAGTGTGATCCACTTTTCTAAAATCCCACTCAACGCTGACCTCGACACCCTTTATTTGGAATTCGCGTTTAGAACGAACTGCACGGAAACGCTCTGGCAGAAGTATCAATCAGAATCTGAGCATGGCTCGGACTCCAGACAGGTGTAGAGTTAGTGCCAGGAGGAAGAGTAATGTGCAGGATATGATTCAGCAGCTTCTTCTGATCGAGCTCCTCAATCCGATGCAGCAGCTGTTGGGGTTCCCCGGGGGTGCATTTGGAGCTTCTCGAGCATCTTGCTGTCTGCAGATAGGAGGCTGATGCTCATGCTTGGGAGGCTCACAAAGAAGTTACTTTTTCATTCGAAATCAAAGCCAAGCGTTTCCACACGGCAGCTCATTCGACATTTTTCTGATAGAAGTTGGTTGGTCGACCGGGGGTTTCCGGCCATCCATCTTAGGCGAATATTGGCATCTGCCTTCCAAGCAGTTCGGGTTCGAGTCCCGTTATCTGCAAAACAACCCCTGGATAAGGGGGTAATGTAGGCTTCTGCCTCCTGAGCCTTTAGGTTTAGGCCCCGGGAGGAGGTAGCTTTTAATACGATGACATGTTGGAGCGCTGTGCACCCCTGTGCGAACAAACAGTGCAGGCTGTGTTATGCCAACAGATAAAGCTACAGTTAAAAGCGCTGAACGCTTTTCAAGAGCATTCCCGCCTACGTTTGCAAGACAACATAGTCAGTTGTTTTCGCTTCTCAGTCGGTGATGAATTTCGCTCTTCTTGGCAGAAACATCAGTCAACACTAATCCAACCAAGCATGGTCTCCTTACTCTTTTATCGTTTTTAATTTGCACCTTCACCGGAGATCTACTTACCTTTCAAACAAGGAAAAGGCCTTCTCTCAAAGTTAATGGAAACTCCTTTTGATTTTGATAAAGTGTTTGAGGGTGGTACGTTAGGCCCTCTCTCCTCTTCTTGCCTTCTCTCCCCTTCTGGCCTTCTCTCTGGTAAATTCTCGTTAGCCTTAGATCTTTGCACATCTGGCCTTCTCTCTGGTTCGTTAGCCTTAGATCTTTGCACATCTGGCCTTCTCTCCGGTTCTGACGATCCAGATCCTTGCATATCTTCATTAGGACCTTTATCTGGTACATTAGGGCCTTTATCTGGTACATTAGCAGGCAGAGAAGATGTCACAAGTCTGCTATTGTTTTTCGAGCTTGCGGTTTTGGATGGAAGTGAGAAACCACATATTAAGCATGTAAAGTCAGAGCCTGAAGTGGCCACTAATTCGTGCCCCTTACTATGAAGGGAAGTTTTATTCTCTACAAGGTTGCATGGGGGGGAAGGGGTCGGACCTTCCCCCAGTGTTGGTTCGTACTGAAAAGTTTTTACGGAATGAACTGGGTGAATAAAGCGCTGAAGCCGAATGTATATCTGTAGTGATCGATGTATATACAGAAATAGATAGAAATATATATATACAACGGAAAGGTGAGGGGCTACGCGGAGGAAAAGCATCCACGTAGCTCTGAATTATAGGATCAAATTACAGAGTGAGCCCATCGTCCCCGCAGTGCAACTACTTCTCGCCCCGCCTCATGGGACTCTGTTATTCAATTCGATTGGCAAGGATGGGTATCTGTTGTATGGATGAGGAATTGGATGCTGCTCCATTCGGCGATGTTTATTCCTCCGCTTCGTTCGAGCTAAGCCCTCCATGACCTGCTGGGCTGTAGGACCAATCCAAACTTTCCGACGTTGATGAGTGAAGACAATCAAGATTCTGGAATTTCGCTACGTGTTGTCTAGTAATTGAAAATGAATAACTCCACGATGGTATTCAAACACGACGTCTTTTGGGGGGTCGGCATCCATTATGTGGCATTGGGGTTACATCGCGAGTTTTGGTAGTAATAGGACCTCCCTCTTTTGAACCTTTCGGCGGAAATCCCTTTCTTACAAGACCAATTCCTTTTATTCTCACTTCAACCGACTTAATTTCGGGTTAAGTGGCAGCTTACGCGACATGTTCTGCAGTTGCTTGAGCCGCATACTTGTTCGAGCGACGAGAACCCTTAAACCCTTTTAAACAACCTGAGGAGGACCCTGTTTTTTCATCTCCCTTACAATTCGTTACGGTAGTGGAGGTATTACTAAAAGTTGGTTAAGTATGGGCAATACCGTGGTGCTTCCTTGGCTTTTAGTGGTGTTTCTCCCATTTTCGTTGGCGGCGCGGTTACTGTTGCTAGTGCTTAGAAGGCTGCTTTTGCATAATTGTATTCTTCATCCTTATCTCTTCGGTTTCGTTTCTCTTCCGGCGCCTCGCTTTCTCTCATTCTTGCGAATGAAAAAGCGTCGTTGCGAATTATTATTCCCGATTGAAACTTTTCCCAATTTGCGACAAGTTTTAGCATTAGTGTGAGTTCGTTAACCGCGTAATGGCAATCCTGCTTTATGGCGGAATCCGCGATAACGGCTAATACTGATTAATCATTTGATATACCGCTAAATTTCTCTCTTCAATTCCGAATCAACTAGGAATTTCTTTCAACGTACTATTGTGCTAATCCGGTCAATCTAATACCAAGTCGAATTATTAACCTTAATGTTATCACCGAGACCCGACTAATCACAAACCCAAATGGCTTTTTTAGGTCCAATTCCAAAGATTCGGGTTGAGGCAAGTCTGACTTATTTATTGGAAACTAATCTGGTTCCTGGAATATATGACATGATTTGCTTTTTCTTTCCCTGCTTTCTACGTAGAATTTCGTTTCAATATTTTGTACCTCTTCCTTTATAAACTTCAGGGGGTTTACAACTTCTGACGCTAACAGCAAATTAAATAACTTTTCAGGGATCCATTCCGGTACGACAAGTGATATTATGCTTCGAGCGAAAAACACAAACCGGAGGCGTAACTCAAAGTCAAATCTCATGGCTGAACCCTGATTTTGAATCCAAAATAGAGCCTTGTGGGTTAGTACTGACTTTGTATCCAATTGTTTCCGAAGAACAAACGGATTAGGCTTCCGTAGACTTGACTTGATTTCGTTGTTCTCGAGGTTTTTCGTGTAGAAGCAAACTCTTTTACGACCAACTTTCAAGCAAGAAATTCCTAGAAAGAAAGGCAGCGCAGTCCACTAGAGAAAGTTGACTATTCGATGGGGGGCTCTTTATTCCAATCAGGTATGGCCTCAACCAACTCCCCTGCTGCAGAAACCAACTCCTCCGCTTCCACAGGAAACGTCGCGTGGAGGTAGTCGATGTCACGAAGAAATTCTGGAGAAGCGGAAAAGGCTTCAGAATCATGCACGGAAAGGTGGGCAGCCTGACCAAATTCTGTGAATTTGAACGGGATACAATCCCCACAAAGGTAATCTCCACTCTTCCCTTTGACCACGGGATAAATTCTACATTCCGGACATAGATCTTGGCCGTTCCCGGGTTTCCGACCTCTGCCGCTGCCACGTGGATATCTGTTCCGTTTCCGCAAGTAGGGGGTTTGGGTGGTTTTCGAGGGGGCCTCTAGGTTTGCCCGCGGAGGCCCCTAGGCAACCCCTGTAGCAGAAATAGAAGCAGCAGGGTTCTGTGGCTGAAGGCCACGCATGACGGAAATGCCAGGAAAGAGGAAAAAAGGGTCCAGCGGCAATGGAAATGAATAAAAGACAGAAAGTGTTCCTAGGCCCTATATAAAACATAGATGAGAAATGCTTCGAATTTCGAGGGCAAAAATGCTTTAGCAAGGTACTCGTGTTGGCTTTGCTAACACGAGGTCTGTTCTCGATATTTATGGCAGTTTAAGGAAGCGGGATGCCATATTCGACGGGAATGGGTTGTGGGTGGATACGGTGCCCAAGAAGATAGTCGACAGTGAAGTGAAGCTCCGGTCTACTGCTCAGACGCATTCAAGCGAAGCACCATCCAAACCAGTGGCGAACCCCCAGCCTACGCCTGGGAACCCGTCTTCGAAGAGGAAGAAGGAGAAAAGGGAACCCGATAACGAGAGGTCTACAGATCAAACGCTCGCGGGAACCAGCGGCTCGTACTATGACGCGAACAGAAAAGAGCTGGATCGGCCAGAACCATCATGAACCGGCATGAACCGGATCAAATGCCCCGGGAAGGGAACCAGCCTCGGTGCACATGAAGGACAATGGGACGGATGATTCGGACGATTGGCTTCGAGGTTATAACGTGAACTGGGAACCGGATAAAACGCTTCCGGCTCGGTTCCCCAGCGCACCTTCAAATGATTCGGACGATGGGCTTCAAACGAAGGACGATGGGCAAGCTCCTTCCACACCTGATTCGGATGATTCTGATTGGCTTCACAAGAACCGGCAGAGAGTGCTCAACGATGTTCTCGGGAAAGCAAACCAACAAGTGCAGGCTCAGCAAGTGTTGAAGAGATCGGGGGGGACCTTCCAGAAGATACTGCGTTGTCGGCTCCGGGAACCGTTGAACCCGCTTCATCTGCTGATTCTGATGCGTGGAAAATCGAAGCTATCAGGAATAGAGCCAAAGTCCAGATGATGAAGGATAGTGTTGAGCGATACAAAATGGAAAGGCGGAAGAAGGAGGCCCAGGACCGAAGTGAATGGAGAGAGAAGATGGAAGCTGAATTATTTGGTGAGTCGAGCAGCAGGCTACAGCCGGGAAGACCCACATTTCCGCCATCTCTCACAATTCAAGGTCTACGGCTCCCGAAGCTACCTGTTCGAAGAGACAACAAGCTTGCCCGACCGGAGGAACCGAAAAGAATGAAGAGTGGAAAGGCTAGAGAGCCACCAAGAAGGCACTTGCAGTTCCGGTAGTTTTTGTTTCGACCCGTCTGTTCTGTTCTGTTGAACTAGGCACCTTTAGCTTCCCACTTGAGTGAATGCTTAAGGACTAGCACTTCACTTCACGGGAAGGGAAGGGAAGGGAAGGGCTTTCCCGGATTTCAGAATCAGCATCAATGATGAAAATATTATCGTATAATAATAATCAATGCATTGCATTGATTTTCGCCTGGACGATGGGGCGATCGATCCGAAGAGCCAAAGCTTTCACGCCAGTGAAGCGGTAGGATTCGTGGCAGCAGAATGCCTGGCCTCCCTGGCTCTCGTGGATGGCTGCGGGGACCGGCAGCCATCCAAGGCTACAGGGTACGGAGTCGAGGGTTCTGGCCGTGACGCGGCGACTTCGCTTAAGGATGGGAAACCATCCGACCAACAAGAACCTTGTCTTCACTTTTGCCCTGGATAAGTACCCTGCTTCCCTTTTTCCCCGGGTTCTACTGTAACCCAAAGACGGGTAGATCCCGAAGGGAAGCCCCGGTTCCACTGGAATTTCCAGGAATATGCTGGTTTAATTCAGTTGATTTTTACTTTGGAATCCGGAATCAAATTGAATAAAGCCCGTAAAAATTCTTCAATCTGCGGAAAGTATCCTAGGAGGTGCATTGAGCGTTTCGCTTACTCAACGCTCAATGCACCGGAGGTAACATCAATATTTCCCGCTCAACCTCCAGCCGTGTAGTTTCAGCAGAACCCGAAGGGGTACCTCAGCAGAACCCGAAGGGGTACCTCAGCGTCCGTGTGCCAATAAAAAAAGCACAAAACAATAAAGCCCGAAGGCGGGGAGTTTCTCCCTTCCCTTTGGCGGTTCCACATTTCTGCTAGTTGAGGGGATCAAGATTCTTCCATACTTAAGCGGACTCGAACCGCTGGCATCCGCCACAGGGTAAGCTACCGTCTCTCAGGCCTACCTGAATGATTCTACCACGGAGGCCGGCGATAGACAATGACTCCCCTCCGAACACGGCCTACAACTCTCATTGTACCGTGCTCTCCGAAAAACCTTTCGATAGGACAGTTCGATAGGATGGGGTAAGTCCTATCCGCCCCGTCCTTCCTTCCGTCCTACAGTTCGTTCCCGTCCTGCAGTTCGGTAGGAAAGCAGTAAAAAAGCAAACGAAGATTATCGATCCATGCTTACGTAAAGAAGCAAACGAAGATTATCGCCTTTCGGCACGGGTTTCGCGCGTTCGCCTTGGCTTTGGCAAAAGGCCATGGTTCGCCGGTACGGCCCTGTGTAGCCATTTTTCCCCGGGAACGAGCCGACCAACTCGATTGGCATGGGAGGGCTTCTCCGGTTTTGCAGACCTTCCGAGCTAGAAATGTTTACAGCGGGGAAAGGATTGATGCAACCATCGTAGTAAAGCATCTCGGAATCATTACGAAAGGGAATCAATGCAAAGTGCATCGCTTGCTTTTAGGAATAGTTATAGCACGCGCAGAGCCTATCGTCAATCCAGGGATGGAACAAACAGGTAAAGAAGCGGGCACAGAATGAATGCGCGACTGCTTCCGGGAATGATGTCGAGTGAACGACTGATGAAGCCCAAGGTAGAGGCCTCGTAAGACCGGTTTTCGGAAGCGTCGAAGGCCCCGGTGCGTCGAGTGGGATCCGGGTGGATCACACGAGTAAGCGAAAGGGGCACCGAATGTAATATATCCTTTTACACATTATTCTGTCAAATTGATTCGCCGGCCAATGTAGAAGGCATAATCGGCTATCGACTCCAACAAGAATCAGTTTTTATCCGGAAAAGTACTTGGACTCGGCACTGGAACTGTCCTATCGCTACGCAAATCAGATCCCCCCGGTAATTCTGATTTGCGTAGCTTGTGAAACCTTGCAATCCCGCTACTTCATCCTTGCAGGGACGGGAAACGCTCCGGCTGGGGGAACAGATGATACTCTATGCTTTTGGCGGAACTGTCCTATCGCTACGCAAATCAAATCATTCTTCCCCCGATTTGATTTGCGTAGCTTGCCTGCCTCGCTTCGCTCGGTTGTCGTGGACCGCCTACTGCCGGGACTTGCTACGCTACCGAGAAAGAAAATGAAGACTCTCTCTCCTCCCTGACGAACCGGGTAGAATTTACTTCATTCCTTGAACCCCGACGTCTAAACACGTCCAATTCGCGTTAAACGCCAGTCCCACGCAGCCTAAGGGCAGCTGCGCAGTCTCCTTTCGTGCGAGACTCTTTGTCTCGTATCACCATCCCCGCCCACCGGCAGGGACGATTTGTCTCCCTGTTTTACCAGACACCTATTTACCCGCACATAGCAAAACCGCGTACTGCGCTTACCCATGCTACATGCGTGCGTGAGTGCTAGTTACTCTGCTCTAGGACAGCCCATTGCTGAACCTCCAGGGTCGAAGCGGTCAAAGTCAACCCCTCCTACCCCCGGTGCCGGGACCATGCCCACGGCTGCGCTTCGCAGAGTCCCATCTCATAGGATCGTTACCACAACACTAGTGGTTAGAGATCCAGGCGGAACACTTTATCCTACGCTACGGGGGAGTTGGCAATTTCCAGGGCCTCCGGCCGTATTGGACTGGCACTACTGAAAGGCCATTAAGTCAACCTTTTCGGCTTGCCGGTAGCCTTTTACCCCGCCCAGTAGATTCGCCTAACGCTTATTGGTTCGCTAGCCTAGTAGTTAGCTTATTAGTTCGCTAACATGTACGCTGTCCCGGCGCTTAGTATGCAAGTTATCGTATAATAATGAGAGCTTATTAGGCTATAAAGCTATCAATAACGCTAACACAGTTTTGTTTCGGAATCGAGATTTTAGCACTCCCAAATCAATCATCCCTGTCTTTCCACTGATCAAAATCGGTCTTTTGATAAATCGGGCATCATGTAGAAAGAAAAGTCATACTTGCCGTGCGCTCGCATCGCTTCACTTTGCTCGCCCTTGC